>NC_089826.1:5954437-6041937 GCF_035046505.1 Tiliqua scincoides
TAGGTAAGGAAACAAGCATTGCCCTACCTCGAGGAGGCCTCCATGACTGCCCTCCAACTGCAGGATGCAGGACATGCCCCAGTGGCACAGCTATGCCAGTGCTGGAAAGTTGGTTAGGATTGCGCCTTTTGTATTGTTTGGGAACCAATATGTGTTGCCCTGGTGGGCAGATAGCAGCCAGGTGGCACATCTGCAGACCTTTCATGTCACACCCATGTACACTGCACATGGGTTGGAAAATGCTGCTTCAAAGGAAGGATGTTCCAGAGCCCAGGACAGCTATCCCTGTCCCGTGTATCTACCAGCATAGCTGCAAGAGGCGGTGGGTATACAGCAGTGGTTTCCAACCTTTACGAGTTCGCAGACCACTGAGGCAAAAATTGGCATCATTGTGGATCATCGTTGTGGATCTGGTCCAACAAGAAGCTGACGGAACATACCAAGATCCAGGTCTACAGAGCTTGCGTCCTGAGTACACTTCTGTACTGCAGCGAGTCATGGACTCTTCGCTCAGAACAGGAGAGGAAACGGAATGCTTTCCACATGCGCTGCCTTCGATGCATCCTCGGCATCACCTGGCAGGACAAAGTTCCAAAAAACACAGTCCTGGAACGAGCTGGAATCTCTAGCATGTATGCACTACTGAAACAGAGATGCCTGCGTTGGCTCGGTCATGTTGTGAGAATGGATGATGGCCAGATCCCAAAGGATCTCTTCTATGGTGAACTTGTGCAAGGAAAGCGCCCTACAGGTAGACCACAGCTGCGATACAAGGACATCTGCAAGAGGGATCTGAAGGCCTTAGGAGTGGACCTCAACAGGTGGGAAACCCTGGCCTCTGAGCGGCCCGCTTGGAGGCAGGCTGTGCAGCATGGCCTTTCCCAGTTGGAAGAGACACTTGGCCTACAGTCTGAGGCAAAGAGGCAAAGAAGGAAGGCCCACAGCCAGGGAGACAGACCGGGGACAGACTGCACTTGCTCCCGGTGTGGAAGGCATTGTCACTCCCGAACTGGCCTTTTCAGCCACACTAGACGCTGTTCCAGAACCACCTTTCAGAGCGCGATACCATAGTCTTTCGAGACTGAAGGTTGCCAACATGATGTGGATCACATGCAGCTGTGGGTGGTGCCCTCTCTAGTGGTTTGTCTCCCAAGCACTCTGCCATGGACTATCAGAGAGAACAGACAATGGACCACCCACAACCACAGATGACATCCGTGGCTGTGGGCAGTCCATTCTCCTCCCTCTTTGCTGGTCTGTGGGAGACCTCTTGCTTGGCAAGACACTGGAAAAGATAAAGGTCTTTTTTTTTCCTGTGATCTCACAGACCACTTCTCAGGGTCTCACAGACCACCTGTGGTTCACGGACCATAGGTTGGGAACCAGTGGTATAGAGCAGGGGTCTCCACACTTAGAACCTTTAGAACACCCTTCAGATGCAACCAGAGCACAGCTCCAATCATGTTTTGCCAAGTGGGCCAGAGGCTTTCAGGGGACAAGAGGCTGGCTGCGGGCTGGGTAGAGGTTCACCGTGGGCCATATCTGGCCCCCTGGCCGGGGTTTGGAGACCCCTGGTATAGAGGATGGTATCCTTAGGCAATTGTGATCTACAAGCAAGCTGAAGTAGATCTTTCAGGCACCCTAAACTCATGTACTGGTATCTCTATTTCAAGCATCCCTAAACTACATCTCACTCTCTTTTATACTTTTTGCCTCCCTTTAACCTTCATAACTCTTAGTCGTTCACCAGCCATGACGCTTGTTCAATTACATTTTCATGCTGAAGCTCGAGTCTCAATTACAATTTTACGATATCAAATATCTGGATTTCTATGAAGCTGAACACTTGTCATTCAGAGAACGAAAGACAGTGTGCTTGGGGATCCCATTGTTTTGGTGCCTTACGATCAGTGTGCACCCTTGAGGTGAACCAAGACAAAAGAAGAGAAAAGGCGACCACACCTCAGCTTTTTATGGGGCGATTTCCAAATTTTCCACCAAGAAAATGAAATTCAAATGGGAAAAGAATTCTATTGATCCAGATAATTAGATGAGCTTCTGGCAGGGCTCTCTCTTGAGATAAATGTATGCAACTTCACGGCCCTGTCTGTTTATTTTCACCTCAACTGGAGGGAAAAAAAAATGAAGCACAAGCAACTCCATCAAGGGGTAATATTGGGGCTTGATCAGCCTTGATCATCAGTATGGCCTTATTGGATCAGATCAGGGGCCATTGGGTCCAGCATTCTGTTTCCAAGAGCAGCCCACCGAATACCAATAAGACATTCAAATAAAGTCTTCCCCCTTCTGTCTAGCCTCCCTGTCAATCTATGACTTCATCAGACTTAAAAGAGGGGGATTTTATGCCTAAAGAAATGGAATCAGGAGGGATTGGGATTGTAGAGAATGGCATGCAATCCTGAAGTCGTATAAACCAGTACATTCCTCCCCGTCCCCAGAGTGAGGGGTCCCCATCCTCTTCCTCTATGCATCTAGCATGGTGGTCACTGCCTCTGTAGCCTCTTTCTCCTCCTCTACCGACATTGCCTCCATGGCCATTCGAGGAAGTGAGGTGGCAGCGCTGGATGCCAAGGGAGGGGGTAAATGGGGAGCTTACCTCTAAGACAGGCTTGGGGGAGGGCGGGCTTTGAGTATCACTGCCACTGCCACCTGTGATGGCCACCAAAGGAATGCTAGGTTCCCAGCTTTCCCTCCACGAGTCATCTTGTTATCTGGTGTCCTCTGTGGGGCAGTTGGGGGGCACTGCGAGATACAGGAAGCTGGACTAGATGGGCCTATGGCCTGGTCCAGCAGGGCTGCTCTTATGTTCTTATGATGAAGAGGAGGTAGCAGGGCAGCACTGGATGCTGAGGGGTAGATTAGATGGTCCCATTGCCACTGCAGATGCCTCCTCCTCTTCCTCTTAAGGACAGTAGAGGAGCCCAGCCCTCCCTCTACTGCTTTTACAGGAAGCAGTGGTGATGCAGGTCCAGCAAGTGTCAAATCTAAATCTCGGGATGTCCTTTTAAGAGCTTGGAAGGGAAAGAAGGTAGGCAGGTGGGCCAAAGTTGTAAAGCACAAAAATGTGGGGAATTGTTATGTCAAGATCCCCCCCCCCCAAATTGAGGATCTAAATGCATATAACAGAGAGAATTTTAATGGGGGGGGGGCTGTAACATGCACCTATCATGTCTAATAGGTATAGGGGAATCAGATACCATCAGCGGCACTACTGCCACAGATACCACCTCCTTCCAAAACTCAACCCACCTTTCTCTGTATTCCTCCACTTCCCACCTCCTTCCTGCCCCCGTACTGATGTACTGGTGCTGGGCAATGTGGCTATGGATGGACCATTGGTGCATGAACATGGCTGTTTGTTCTTTGCAGAGGTTGCTGGGCTGTACGGAATGGTGAGTCACACCTTGTGACAGCCATAAAAGGGCCTTATACTGCCGGAATGGTAGTTCCAATTGGGCCTTGTGCTTGCGGGGTGTACTAGGGTGGCAAGGCCTGAGACTGTAGCCAGCACCTCGCTCTTTAGCTGACACTCTGATATGGAATCCTCCTTGCCACAGCATTGCGGTGAACGGAACTTCGCCATTGGAAGGCCCTCCCACCTGCCCCTGGGTCCCCAAAATCAGGGACTCAGAAGCAATTGGTGGTGATGTCATCTTCTGGGTACCTCTGAGTGCCACGCTTTGCGCCAGGAGCCATAAGCCCTGGGTCCACATCCTGGTAAGTGGGCAGGCCAAGGGGTGTGAGTGTGAAGGCCTCACAAAAATGTTTCACATTGAACCCCACAGTTCCTAAGTTCATCCCTGAACCCCCTATTAAGACTGGGCCATTAGACTTTTTTTTCTTCTTCTCCAAAACTAAAGAGCCTCAAGTGCTTTAACCTTTCCTTGTAGGGAAAGCACTCCAATCCCTTTGATCATTTTAGTTACAATAACCTTAAAGACGTCAAGCCGGGGCCATAACCGTAGTTCTGTCCTTGCAGAAACTTCTCAGCTGCTTTTTATGCCGGCAATACATCCAATTCACTCCAAATCTCACTCTAGGCATCTTTCTTATTTATTGCATTTGTTCTTGCATCAGACTGGAGGGTTCAATCCAGCCGAAAGAGGAGAACCCAATGAAGACTGTAAAGAGCTTTGCAGATCAAACGGGTTGTAACTGTTGCCACAAGGCCGCATGGCTCTCAGTTTGGCTGTGCACTTTTGTCAGAGTCTTCCACTATAGACGTTACACGAAGGTTCAGTAACCTCCTGATCAGAAACGGTATGGATTTCATGAGGTTTGTCCCTTGCTTCTCTGTTGCCATAACAATCCGTTTCCCTGAGTGAGTCTGCTGCTGTTGTAAATATCTTTGACTTCTTTCCACTTTTTATGAGGAGCGCATATTCTTTTAACTCGCTTACATTTTTTTAACATGAATTGTTACGGCTGCCTCTAGTCGTAAAAGTTTTAGGACGTTCTCGGCGGCAAGGAGAACATCCGCCACGCTTTATAACCTCGTCTTAGGAATTTTGTTTTTGCTTTGGAAAAGTCAGTTGGAGATGGAATAGGGAAAGTGGGGCATTTGTGGTCCTGGAGCTGTTTATCTTCCTTCAGAGCACGTGGCCTGGCTCACTTACTTGAGCCGTCTGAGGCTGCTGGTTTGCAGACACTTCTCAATAGTATGTGTATTCCAAACCACATTGCCTAGTGGTTTCTGGTAGCCCTTTCTCCCTTGCGTTCCCCATTCCACTTCCTCACTGTTCAGACTGAAGTTAATGGGGTGGTATTCTTCTGCCACCAGCCAAGGCTAAGAAGTTAGACAGGAAGAAACCACCTTGGGAAAACTTCTTTCAGGTTGGCAAGAAGCTCCCTAAAATCCAGAGAGTCCCACTTAAAACAAAACAGTAGCCATAGTTGTGTGGTCTTCCAAGCTGTATTGTACCTGCCAAAATCCCTCTGCTATACAATGGTGAAAAGTATGGGCACTCTGTCCCCCAACATATCTGGTGACTCTGAGCAGAAGTGTCTCTCACAGCATTTTTGTGGTAACAAACCACAACTCCTCCAAGAGCATCTAAAACTGCAGGTTTATTGCATGATATGTTTATCGCATAGGTTGACCAAACATCTGAGCATCTCTGCCTGCCTCTTGACCTGAACAGGTGAACCGGGTTAGCCCACTGGCTGGCAAATGCCGACTCCAGCAGAAGGACCGGATGCAGTTCCTCTTGGGGATGACAGACAAGAAGACAGAGAGATCCCAAACTTGGAATTTCTACTTGGAACCCAAACTTGCTGGGTTCTACTTGGAAGAGAGTTCACTGATAACTGGGTGAAGAGATGCTCCACTTTTTCTATGTCAACATTTCTATTTATTGGGGACAGACCTCTTTTCTTGTACCCATCCCAGGTAAATCACTAACCTTATTGTGCCCCCTTTTTTGCTGTTTGGGGATCATTCCTTGTTAAACTTTTATTCTGGTGAATAGCTAGAGTTGGTGCCATTTTTCAGGCTATAGCTCTGTCACGTTCTTGCCCTATTTTTAAATCACTGGAGGACTAGACTGTTGCTGCATAAATAGATATAGCATATGGCAGGGAATGAAGAACTTTCAATGATGTGTAAGAATGGACAACATGAGCCTCACAATTGATCCTTGATCTTGGAGCAATGAGATTATTGCAAATGGCTTTTGATGGTTGGTAGGGTTGGAGGGGATGTGATAGGTGGAGAAATTGGGAGGGGTCTGCTGGAGTTTTTACTCTCAGCAAGAAGACCACTACAACCTGAACAATTGTGTCCTGGTATTGGACATTTGCGTTCATTCTCTTTGTGTCCCATAGATTTGCGTCCCAATATATGTATATGTATATGTATATGCATTCTCGGCATCACCTGGCAGGACAAAGTTCCAAACAACACAGTCCTGGAACGTGCTGGAATCCCTAGCATGTATTCACTACTGAAACAGAGACGCCTGCGTTGGCTCGGTCATGTCGTGAGAATGGATGATGGCTGGATCCCAAAGGATCTCCTCTATGGAAAACTCGTGCAAGGAAAGCGCCCTACAGGTAGACCACAGCTGCGATACAAGGACATCTGCAAGAGGGATCTGAAGGCCTTAGGAGTGGACCTCAACAAGTGGGAAACCCTGGCCTCTGAGCGGCCCGCTTGGAGGCAGGCTGTGCAGCATGGCCTTTCCCAGTTTGAAGAGACACTTGGCCAACAGTCTGAGGCTAAGAGGCAAAGAAAGAAGGCCCATAGCCAGGGAGACAGACCAGGGACAGACTGCACTTGCTCCCGGTGTGGAAGGGATTGTCACTCCCGAATCGGCCTTTTCAGCCACACTAGATGCTGTTCCAGAACCACCTTTCAGAGCGCGATGCCATAGTCTTTCGAGACTGAAGGTTGCCAACTACTATATGTATATTTATATTAGATGTACTTAAAAAAATTTTTTTTAATGCAAAGGTAGGGTTAGGGTTAGGGCTGGGATAAGAGACATAGAATCTAGAACATGGAGTTTGTTGCAAAGTAATAGTTTGTGTGTTGCCCAGCTATAGTGGAATGCAAATGACTGGAGGACAATAGACACCAGGCATGAATGTCCAGGGATGCCAATGTCTGGGATGCACTTGAATAGACACAACCATTCAGAACCCAAATATCCTAGTACAGTGGTGCCTCGCAAGACGAATGCCTCGCACACTGAAAAACTCGCAAGACGAAAGCGTTTTTGCAATTTTTCTGGTGACTCGCAAGACAAATTTTTCTATGGCCGTGCTTCGCAAGACGAATTTTTAAAATTAAAAAGTTGAAGTTTTGTGCTTGAAATTTTTGAAATCCTCTGTACAGTATGTATGCCTTTAAAGAGCACTTAATAAACACTTTGTAAACCAAATTAAACTTTGTTCTGACTTTTTTTGCCCATAGGAACGCATTAATTAAATTTCAATGCATTCCTATGGGAAACCGCGCTTTGCAAGACGAAATTTTCGCAATACGAAACGGCTTGCGGAACGAATTAATTTCGTCTTGCGAGGCACCGCTGTATAGTGGTTCCCAAACTCCAACAAGAGGGAGCTGGGAACATTGCAAATTTGCACAGGGGAGGGCAGAAGGCAGTAACTGGATTGAAAGTCACTTGTGGTTTTCAATCAAGAACAGGAAGTGGATTGCAATTGAGGTTTTTAACTATAAAGAAACTTGGGGAGCTCTGCAGGAGCATCTGCAAGGCTCCCCGTACCACCCGGAAGATGGATCTCCATCTGGTAAGCTGGAAAAACCTCTCTCCCCCTCCGGCAGCAGCAAGGGCCTGGGGATCACATTGCTGCCTCCTCCTCTCCCCGCCCCTTAAGGGGCCAGAGCTATATGCTCCCCAGGTGGTGGGTTCCGACCCACCAGTTTGGAAATCACTGTCTTACTACCTTTACTGTCTGTTACCTTTGTGCTTTTATATTTTAGCTGCTTTTTAAAAAAAATGCTACTGTAGTTTTAATATGTGATTTTATTGAGTATGTTTTATTATGTTGTTGTGAACAGCCTTGGGCACCAGGTTTTGTTACCTGGGGAAAGGTGATCAATAAATCTGCAAACAAACCAAAACATCAACCATGGCCTTATTTTCATCTTTCATTGGTATTTTCATTGGTGATACCTTGTGGGGAAAGCAATTGCTGAGGGTAGATCAACCTCTCGAAGTTTAAACAAACAGCTCAGTTTCCTAGCCTGGCCTTGCCATAGGCTGCTGAAAGAAAGAAAGAAAGAAAGAAAGAAAGAAAGAAAGAAAGAAAGAAAGAAAGAAAGACTCTAGAGCAGAAATAGGCAAAAGACCATCAGTCTCCTGGATGATTTGCACTCAATCAACAAACATTTCTGATTTCCAATGGTTTAGCAATAGCAAGTCGAATTGCAAGTTAAAAAAAAAATCGCTCTCATAGCTAGTGTGGTGCTTCTCTCTAGATCACTGTGACCATCCCTTTCGGAGATTAGGGTATTGCATGGTTGCCTTTGAACAGAACTTTCTTCAGCTCTGTGTTATGTATAAATTCTTTGTATTAACTCAGAAATTGATTGAAACTTTTATACGCAGTTCATTCATTTGTTCATTCATTCATTCATTTACCGCCTTACCCAGTGTTTGTCTCATGGCACGTGGGAAGGAACTAATCCTACCCCTTTGAGCCACCATTTATACGTGACCTGATGTCGTCCCCCTCCTTGCTCCCAGGTAGTGTTTTGCACCTAGCTCCAGGTGGTGAATCTTAGGTATACCACAATACAGACACCTGTAAGCTTGTCTCTGTCTGATCTAGACAGTGGGAAGGACTGACCATGACAGATTGAAAAATGAACTGTTTTAATTCCGAATTGTTTCAATTTATATATTATTTACTGTCAACCACCTTGGGATCCAATATTTTGCAAATATTGGGACTAAACAGATGGAATATCCATCCGGATTCTTGCCAAATTTGGGCACAGTTTTCTCTCTGAACTTTCAAAGAATAAGTCATTGCTCAGGCCTTCTGTGGAGCTTGCAAAGGAAATAGCACCAAAAAGGTTATTTTTGGGGTAAAACAGGCGACATCCACTCAGCTGAATTCAAGTTGTTGCCGAAAATTGCACTCCTGGCACTGAAATCTCTGTTAAGTGGCTTTTACTGACAAAGTGGTCCTGGCCCAGGGGGTGTCTGTCTGATTACAGTGTGTTAATTAGCAATAAATAATGTATTGCCTGTTCTTTCTAAGTAGGCTGCACATGTATCTCAATTAAGGGCAAATACATTAATATGTATGCATAATGTCAGGAGATGAATAAGGTGACTTCCTCGGCCTGCCCTAATCCGTCAGATGTGTTTTGATTGGAGAATCATGAAACAGGGAGAAAAAGAGAAGACCAAAAGAAATCCGGCTTGTGAGGATGAACCCCAGAAAATGTCACTAGGCGTTTCAAAGCCCTTTTGACTTCGCTCAGAGTTCATGTGATGTTTCACCCAAGTAGAAACCTTGGAAACGTCACTTGAAACTACCTTCTGAAAGCCAGCATGGTGAGAAGTTTGAGCAGGAGCATGGATGCCCATGTTCAAATTCCCAGCCAATGGGTGATCTTGGGACTGATTGCAGTCTCGCAGCCTGGCCTTTTTTTGTTACCCTGCACATGCCTGATCTTGTCTGATCTTGGAAGCTAAGCAGGGTCAGGCCTGGTTAGTACTTGGATGGGAGACCGCCTGGGAATATCGGGTGCTGTAGGCTTATACCATAGTCTTTCGAGACTGAAGGTTGCCAACCATTTTTCTGTGCAGTGGCATTACTGGGGGCATTACTGGGGGGGGGTACTGGGGGGTGGGGGGGTGAGGTCCTTGAACGTGCTGGAATCCCCAGCATGTATGCACTGCTGAAACAGAGTTGCCTGTGTTGGCTCGGTCATGTCGTCAGAATGGATGATGGCCGGATCAAGGAAAGCGCCCTACAGGTAGACCACAGCTGTGATACAAGGACATCTGCAAGAGGGATCTGAAGGTCTTAGGAATGGACCTCAACAAGTGGGAAACCCTGGCCGCTGAGTGGCCCGCTTGGAGGCAGGCTGTGCAGCATGGCCTCTCCCAGTTTGAAGAGACACTTGGCCAACAGTCTGAGGCAAAGAGGCAAAGAAGGAAGGCCCATAGCCAGGGAGACAGACCAGGGACAGACTGCACTTGCTCCCAGTGTGGAAGGGATTGTCACTCCCAAATTGGCCTTTTTCAGCCACACTAGACGCTGTTCCAGAACCACCATTCAGAGCACGATACCATAGTCTTCCGAGACTGAAGGTTGCCAACATAGGTGCGGGTTGCACCGGGTGATGTACATGGGGGTGTGTGACACTACTACTTGCCAAAATTGTTAAAATTGTGGTTTTTAGGAGTGATACCATCGGGTTATATGCAATTTGATATGTCATTTCATGCAGAAAGCAATGTAACAAACCATGTTGAAATATCTCTATTCTATCAAAAGTTATAGCAGAAAAACCAGCAGGGGGGCAGGACGATGATATATTGCCACACCCATTGCCTGGGACGTTGCCACGCCTACTGCATGGGAGGAGTCCATCACGGGGGTGATGCACTTGCCTCCTGCAACGAGTGACGCAAGCCTAGTGACGTCACTGTTTCTGCGGAATAAGAGGGAAGGAACCCTGAGCTCCTCGGAGAATGAATGCAATAACACTGCCAAGGGTTCTGCACAATCAGCGTAAGGTCTAGGCCGCTAACACAACAGGCGCAGTCAGGGCACATGGGCTGGCGCCATCAATGTGAATGGCTGGAAGCCCCAGGTGCATGCCAGTGGAGCGCCTAGCCCTTCCAGAGTAAGTTGGTCAGTCAACTGTTGCCCTGCATGTGCCTGATCTCGTCTGATCTTGGAAGCTAAGCAGGGTCAGGCCTGGTTAGTACTTGGATGGGAGACCTCCTGGGAATACCGGGTGCAGTAGGCTTATACCATGATCTGGGAAGCTAAGCAGGGTCAGGCCTGGTTCGTACTTGGATGGGAGACCGCCTGGGAATACCGGGTGCTGTAGGTTTATACCATGATCTGGGAAGCTAAGCAGGGTCAGGCCTGGTTAGTACTTGGATGGGAGACCTCCTGGGAATACCGGGTGCAGTAGGCTTATACCATAGTCTTTCGAGACTGAAGGTTGCCAACCAACAGTCAGTCAAGAGTGGTTCTGGGGCCTTCTGAGGGAAGATTGGGGCAGGGATTGGGGCCAGCTAGGGGTATGTTGAGGGTCGACTGGGGCAAATATTGGCGTCAGCCGCTCCACTGATATCCTGTGCCCCCAGCCTGGTCTCGACATGCCCTCTTCCTCTTCTTGGTTTTACTCCAGCTACATAGTCGGTGTGGGTCCGAGGAAACCCATTGCTGACTAGGTGGCCTAGTAAAAAGTTTTTTTAAATCTCTCATTGGCCTTTTGGTCTCCCCTTGCTCACAGCATGCTCCATTGGCGCAGCTGCATTCAGGGGTAGGATTGGGCTGGTAGAGACTCTGTCCGCTTCCAAATGGCACCTTAGCAATGCCAGGGTAAGGCAGTCTTTATTTCCTTGCTGCTCAAGTCCAGTAATTCTCAAATATATTGGCAACCTTCAGTCTCGAAAGACTCTGGTATCGCGCTCTGAATGGTGGTTTGGCACAGTGTCTAGTGTGGCTGAAAAGGCCGATTTGGGAGTGACAATCCTTTCCACACCGGGAGCAAGTGCAGTCTGTCCCTGGTCTTTCTTCCTGGCTATGGGCCTTCCTACTTTGCCTCTTTGCCTCAGACTGTTGGCCAAGTGTCTCTTCAAGCTGGGAAAGGCCATGCTGCACAGCCTGCCTCCAAGCAGGCTGCTCAGAGGCCAGGGTTTCCCACTTGTTGAGGTCCATCCCTAAGGCCTTCAGATCCCTCTTGCAGATGTCCTTGTATCGCAGCTGTGGTCTACCTGTATTCTCAAATAAGGATTGTCTTTACATCAGGCCTGCAAATCTGCCTACTAGATCATGAAGTTCCAGAACTAATATTTGGGAGGTATTTCAGAGACAACCAGTGGTTCTCCTTATGAACAGATGAAATTGCCTTCGTCTGAGTCAATCAGCAATCCATTGAGCTTTATACCATCTAGGCTGACTTACAGCGCATCTCCCAGGCATAGTCTTTCCAAGTATCCACTCCCCAAGGTCCTTTAACTAAAGATTCAGGGGACTGCACCTAAGGCTGTTGGTGGGCCGCTGTGAGATACAGGAAGCTGGACTAGATGGGGCTATGGCCTGATCCAGTGGGGCTGTTCTTAGGTTCTTAACTACAAATCCCAGGAGGCCTTGCAGGTCTGTTGTTATCTGGTGTGCTCCCTGGGGCATTTGGTGGGCCGCTGTGAGATACAGGAAGCTGGACTAGATGGGCCTATGGCCTGATCCAGTGGGGCTGTTCTTATGTTCTTAACTACAATTCCCAGGAGGCCTTGCAGGTCTCTTGTTATCTGGTGTGCTCCCTGGGGCATTTGGTGGGCCGCTGTGAGATACAGGAAGCTGGACTAGATGGGCCTATGGCCTGATCCAGTGACGCTGTTCTTATGCTGTTATGTTATGTTCTTTCTGCATGCAAAGCACATGCTCTGTGACTGAGTTATAGTAACTTCTCTCAGGGCCAGACCTCTTGGTGCCTCAGCGAGTGTGCCACAGGTTACCTGGCACCATTACCTTACCTGGTGATATGCCAACCTCTGCTACTCTGGCAGTCTTGTGTATTGCCCTCCTCTCCTCCACACTTCTGTTTTCTCCCCCTCTTCCTGGGAAGCAGAAGATCAGTGGAGGTCAGCAGGTGGAGGAAAGTGGGCACCCCTTCTCACTGCTCCTGACCTTCCTGGGTGGCAAGCAAACCCCCTCAATGCCCCCGACCTTCCTGGGTAGCTTGTACGAAGCTGGAAATGGCAGCACTACTAGAGTGGGAGTCTCATGGCCTGCTTTGGGACCGAGAAAACCTCTTTGTCCTCAGGCGAGTAAAGGAAGAGTGAACTTCAACCCCTGGCTGGCCATCATACCAGAGTCACTGGTGAGATGCATTTAGAACACAAGTTGCACAGGCCCGATTAACACACAGCACAAGCATCAGCTCTCTCTCCTTTTCATTGCTGAATATTGATATTTTAATAGACTCCTTTTGTATTTGACCACCAAGCTCATTTTTTCCCCCCTGTACACTTTGCAAGCAATCCAGTCTAATGATTTTCAGTCGCTTACCTGGATTTTCGCCCGGTCCTAGGAGGTAAGGAAAGACACCGTCTGAAAAGCCTTGAACTACACAGTATGCCTCGATGTGATTTAATGTTCCAAGACAAGGTCTCAGGTGAAAATATCAAAGGAAATACCGAAAGGAGAGAAGGCACAAAGCTTTGGCCTCCGCAGCAGTTGGGCATCACACTTGTTGACCTTTGTATGAAGAAAGGGTTGGCAATTAGTTTTGAGTTTGAATCACTCCACCAGTCAGAAAGGCAGAGAATGAAGATTTAGGGGGAAAGGTTCTTGAAACTGTATAATCAGAAGGGCTGGCTGAATATGAAATTCTGACTAGTCCCATTAATCTCCGCAGGAAACACTGAATGATTTGTCAAAGGCTTTCTCAGCAGAGACCAAAAGGGCTGATGGCAGACTTGGCAGAGGACACAAAACCACCGACTCTCCTTCTCGATTTTACCATAGAGCAACACATTCCATCAGTATCACCCCAATACATATTCAAGGCCATTACGAGGAATTTCAACACCATCTTTGGAGCCCACCTACCTACCTTCCTGCCTGCCCCGTACATTGCTGCAATTTTTAAAAATTATGTTGTACTTCTTAAATGTTGATTCTGCCCTTCCTTCAGCAAACACAGAGTGACTTCCCAGGGAGCTCCTAAAAATAAGAGACAATGGGCCCAATTTTCCAGCACCGGTGCAGCCGCAATGCAGCCCCAAGGTAAGGGAACAAATGTTCCCATACCTTAAGGAGGCCTCTGTGATTGCTGCCCCACCACAAGATGCAGTGCATGCCCCATTGGCACAGCTACCCCGGCACTGGAAAATTGGATAGGACTAGGACCAAAGCCTCCAATAGTTGTGGACAACATGAGGTTTATTGGAAAGAATTCGAAAATGAAAAGGAGGAGGGGGGGTTGTAAACAGGAGAACTTTGTCCCACTGGGGAATATTTTTAATAGTGTTTTCTCAACTGTTTCCCAGCAGTCTAACATCTGACCAGGTTATGGTGGACAACAAGTTGATGCTCAATGCCTAATTTAGGATCTGGCTTTTCCAAGTTTTTATATGTTCAGAGCTGATAATGGTGTAGCAGTTAAAACAAATACTGTGCATATTTATTTAATATGCCTGAAACGGGCTCTCCGTTCTTGAGGATGTCAGCTTTTGGAGCGTCACAAGATTTGGAAGCACAAGTGCATCCAGACAATACCCCAGGCTCATTCTCAGCAGGGGAAGTTCCCTGTAAGGACTGTAACATATACACTTTCTGAACATAGCAAACACAGCCATGTCCCAACATGGTCATCGGGTCTCTCTCCAGGAAAACACATGTTGAAAATTAGGCCAAAAGCATTCCTAATGCGAAGGAGAAACAATTAAATAGGCAGAGGGGGCTATCAAAGGAACACTTAATTGTGACTAATTGATAAAATATCCGTGCTTGCTAATCAATACAGCTGCTGTTAGGTTAATAGGCCTTATCAATGTTATTTATGTTTGCATATTTGCCAGCTTTGGAATTCATGCGAAGCTGAAAAGGGGCTGTTTTGCTGTAGTCTTGATTATATAGTCAAGGACTAACTCAGGGTCGTCGAGAATCAATTGCAAGAGTAAGCTTCACACCGAGGGCTGAAAGTTGAGCCTTTAGGGCTGCAAACCTCTATGCACTTTCCTGGGAGTAAGGCCCTTTGGACAAAAGAGAACTTGCATCTGGGTACATATGCATAGTTCTGTGCTGGGACAGCCCAATCCTGAGCTGACCTTTGCACTGAGACTGCTGCCGCGCTGAAACGGCTGCTGTGGCATCCTGTGCGCAAGAGGGCGGTCGCTGGCATCCCCTTGGGCTGCTGTAGAATCAAGATCTTCCCTGTTGGGCTGCGTGGCCCAATACGGAGCTCAGGATCCGACAGAACTCTCCTTCCTGCCCCGGTCCCTCAGCTGGCGCTAAGGGATCACAAATGTGTTTTGCCACACATTTGCGACGCTGTGCGCCGGCAGCGAGTTGGCGTGCACCATTTAGGATTAGACCCTAAGTTCCCACAGCGTTGCACCAAAGGCTTTACGTTATGCAGGCCTTTGAACACCAAATGGCACCTAAGGCAGGGACGGCCTTAAGGCAATCTCTTAGGTCTCTTGTTATCTGGTGTGCTCCCTGGGGCATTTGGTGGGCCGCTGTGAGATACAGGAAGCTGGACTAGATGGGCCTGTGGCCTGATCCAGTGGGGCTGTTCTTATGTTCTTAACTACAATTCCCAGGAAGCCTTGCAGGTCTCTTGTTATCTGGTGTGCTCCCTGGGGCATTTGGTGGGCTGCTGTGAGATACAGGAAGCTGGACTAGATGGGCCTGTGGCCTGATCCAGTGGGGCTGTTCTTATGTTCTTAACTACAATTCCCAGGAAGCCTTGCAGGTCTCTTGTTATCTGGTGTGCTCCCTGGGGCATTTGGTGGGCCGCTGTGAGATACAGGAAGCTGGACTAGATGGGCCTGTGGCCTGATCCAGTGGGGCTGTTCTTATGTTCTTAACTACAATTCCCAGGAAGCCTTGCAGGTCTCTTGTTATCTGGTGTGCTCCCTGGGGCATTTGGTGGGCCGCTGTGAGATACAGGAAGCTGGACTAGATGGGCCTGTGGCCTGATCCAGTGGGGCTGTTCTTATGTTCTTAACTACAATTCCCAGGAAGCCTTGCAGGTCTCTTGTTATCTGGTGTGCTCCCTGGGGCATTTGGTGGGCCGCTGTGAGATACAGGAAGCTGGACTAGATGGGCCTTTGGCCTGATCCAGTGGGGCTGTGCTTATGTTCTTAAACTACAATTCCCAGGAAGCCTTGCAGGTCTCTTGTTATCTGGTGTGCTCCCTGGGGCATTTGGTGGGCCGCTGTGAGATACAGGAAGCTGGACTAGATGGGCCTATGGCCTGATCCAGTGGGGCTGTGCTTGTGTTCTTAAACTACAATTCCCAGGAGGCCTTGCAGGTCTCTTGTTACCTGGTGTGCTCCCTGGGGCATTTGGTGGGCCGCTGTGAGATACAGGAAGCTGGACTAGATGGGCCTGTGGCCTGATCCAGTGGGGCTGTTCTTATGTTCTTAACTACAATTCCCAGGAAGCCTTGCAGGTCTCTTGTTATCTGGTGTGCTCCCTGGGGCATTTGGTGGGCCGCTGTGAGATACAGGAAGCTGGACTAGATGGGCCTGTGGCCTGATCCAGTGGGACTGTGCTTATGTTCTTAAACTACAATTCCCAGGAGGCCTTGCAGGTCTTCTTGTTATCTGGTGTGCTCCCTGGGGCATTTGGTGGGCCGCTGTGAGATACAGGAAGCTGGACTAGATGGGCCTGTGGCCTGAGCCAGTGGGGCTGTGCTTGTGTTCTTAAACTACAATTCCCAGGAGGCCTTGCAGGTCTCTTGTTACTTGGTGTGCTCCCTGGGGCATTTGGTGGGCCGCTGTGAGATACAGGAAGCTGGACTAGATGGGCCTGTGGCCTGAGCCAGTGGGGCTGTGCTTGTGTTCTTAAACTACAATTCCCAGGAGGCCTTGCAGGTCTCTTGTTACTTGGTGTGCTCCCTGGGGCATTTGGTGGGCTGCTGTGAGATACAGGAAGCTGGACTAGATGGGCCTGTGGCCTGATCCAGTGGGGCTGTGCTTATGTTCTTAAACTACAATTCCCAGGAAGCCTTGCAGGTCTCTTGTTATCTGGTGTGCTCCCTGGGGCATTTGGTGGGCCGCTGTGAGATACAGGAAGCTGGACTAGATGGGCCTGTGGCCTGATCCAGTGGGGCTGTGCTTATGTTCTTATGCTCTTAATCTGATCAATTTGGTCAAATTGGCCCCTGTGCCTGGAGGAGCCCCTGCAGCAGACACCTCACTCTGTAGCTGATGTGCTGACATGTGAGATTCCTGAACTAAACATCCCATCTGCTGCTGATGTCATGGCTGACCCTGTTTTGTTACATGTTATTTGGGCTTGAACATCAGGTCAGTGTGAGGGAGGTGGCCCTCCATCCCCAACAGATTGCATTCATAGGTAATTCTACCGCAACCTCCTGGGAACTGTCGGTGCGAAGCACCTGTGAGGTCGGTTTCATCGTCAGACGTGTTTCATATCTGTATGGAACCGCTGGGAGAGATCAGCCAGTACTTTGAAGTTGGATGTTAACAATATGTTACCGGCTCCCAGCTTCACATTTCATGAACTAATCGCCCACGAACAGCTGCCGCAGGTCTGCAATTGCGCTTGAAAGTGGTGGATTGAATGGATTAGGTTGGACAGACTGAAGTGGAAGCCGGATAATATGGAAGTGGTGCAGATTAGGAATCTCAGGGCTCTGAATGTTGCAGTGTTACTGTTATAGTCTAGTTCAGGGATGTCAAACATAAGGCCTGGGGGCCCAGATGGGGCCCATGGAAGCTCTTTATTGCCCCCCCCCCCAGGTTCTCCCAGCAATGCCATCAGCTGCACTGTCATTGCTGAAAGTCTGGCCCTCATGAGAACACAGCTCTCCTGTATCTTGGAAATATACTCAAGATTTGCACACTTTCTGTTCTGTCATTTGCAGCTAATGAATTGCTAAGTGGGGGGGAAGGGCCAATTTCCAGTCATGACCAGTTTAATGACATCACTTCCTGCTTAATGACATCCTTCTGGCCCTCAGCAGGCATCATGAATTCGGCTATTCATCAGGCTATTTGGCCCATGGTATGAAATGAGTTTGCCACCCCTGGTGTCGGTGGAGATTGGGGTTCTTTCTAGATCAGGCCTGGCTCCTAGCTGTACAGAGGGTGATAGCAGTGGCCACGATTCCCTTCTTGCCACTGTTGTGAAGACTGCATCTCTTTTTGGAGATAATTTGCTTTTCACCTGTAGCGGGTGATTTCATAAGACTCTCAGAATTGCTCGAGGATGTACAGAAAAACCTTCTCCGGAATGTTCCAAAGTGTGTCAACCCCATTATCTCTGTCCGTTTTTTGTACAAATGGGAACTTCTCCACCTGGTTTCAAGAGAAAGAGAAGCTGACTGAAGCCGTAAATGGCGATTGGACATATCCAGTGGAAACTTTGATGTCTTCCTTTGGAGAAGCACATCCCCGTGCTACATTGCAGTCTGCTTGAAACTTCTCTCCGTTTCAAAAAGAGGAGTTTGCCATGCCACAAGGGAGGCTGAAACACAATCCAGATCTCTCATGGGTACCCCAGAACTAGTCATGCACTTCTTTGGATTCAACTTATAATCTAAGGACACTCCAACTTATTGTATATTGAAAGGGCAAAAGTCCCCATTTCGGAATTAAACTTGGAGAGTCATTAAATGTTTCAGTTTTATGACATTGCATCTGTCCTTTGATCATTCATAGAGAGCGCATAGTGGTGGTTCTGCCTTTGGGAAGCCCTTTTGCTCACCATGTGGTGACTTTAATAGCACTTAACACCACTGAACTTCCCCCCCCCATGTCTCTTTCTAGCCACATTTTCACAGGCTGCATAACATGTCATATTTTAAAAGCATCCTCAAGAAAGGATCTTTTCTCCCCGACACTTTCAACTTCCAGATGCAGAACCCTGGTCCTCTATTAACACACAAGATGAAAGCAATTGCTCCAAATGCCTTGGGAAAAAAAGACTTTTTTCCACCTCTATCGCTCACACCAACCAAGATGTCACCTTTCAACATAAATGTGAAGGACTGTTTGTCTTCTGATGCACCAAGAGGAGCTGCCAAGGTGGCTTGCAACTTGCACATCAAACAGAAGCAACTTAAGGTATTTTTACAGAAAATGAGAGTCGAAAGGTGAGATCTGAAAGTTTAGTTGACGCTCGGATAGAAAAGCAGGCTGAGATGTTTCAAGAGAGGTTTTTTCAGAGGCGGTGATGAGTAAACAGGGTTTTTCAAATTGGTAATTTCCGCAATTTTGAATCCTTTCATATGCCTACAGATGCTTCTTCTGTCCCTTTGAATTTCCCCTTGGTTCATTTTATCTTACTTGCCTCCGTTCATTTCCTAATGGACTTTGATGTGACATTTTGCACGGGTTGGCTTGTAGCTTGCTATGCCTGGATTTTGTAGCACATTGCGGTCGGTTGATCTAGTCTTTCAGCTACCATTTCCAGCTCACTGAGCCATTTCATTCATTAAACCTCTGCGAGAATCCTGCTTGTGAAACTCAAAATCTGAGATATATCTGACATCAGTCTGGATAATATTGCATGTTCAGTGGATAAACTTGAACATGGTTTCCTTGATCTAAAAAATATAGAATCTTCAAGGCACCCATTGCAAAGAAGTCCAAACATGTGATAGAGATACAATTGACTATATTACACTTCTTTTGTTGTATCTGGTCTACTAGAGCCAAAGAGATCAAAAGCCCAATCTCATGATCCATCAGCATAAGTCCTGGACTGATGAAAGGAAAGCCATTCTGCTGTTCTGAGGGTCTCAGCTGCCAGGACAAATGGCCCACTGAACCTCCTTCACGCCCTTGTTGCCACTGATGAGTCAGTGTTGGGAGTAAATTAGAGGAAGATTCAGGTGGGCCTGGCTGGGGGCCAGGGGAAGGATCTCAGTGGCAGCTGCACATGTCAAGATCCTACCCCCCTTCCTGGTCCAGACCTGCCCCCACGAGTCTCCAAAGGTCCAAATACACCAGTGCTATGTTTAAACAGGACACCATCAAACACCTCTGGAAGGAGTGGCATAAAGGATTGACCAGTTCAGGCACTGGCCAAAGGCCCATCAAAACCCATGCCAGGACTTATGGCAGCAAAAGAGCTAGGATAGATGCAAGGAGATCCATTGGAGGCCAGGCAACCTATGGAAAAGTCAATTAAGAAAAGGTGTTGGAATAATATACAATTGGACTCCCCGTTATTTAATTGAGCTTTGGGAAAATAATATTACTGGCACTTGCCTGTATACAGCCAAGTCTAGAGAGGGGCCACCCACAAAGCAGAAAAGCAGCAAGATGGAGATTGTGAATCAGAGAAGAAACTGCATCATACAATCACTTGCCCCGTGACATTCAATATTTTCAACCCCAAATGCTATTGATTCTCCAAGGTTGAAGACCAGAAGTGGCTTTCCCAGCCCTGCTGACCCCTGGGAGATCCTTTTAACTGTGATGTTAAAAGTGATGTTGCTAGCAGGATGCAGGCCACACTGACTGATGTGCACGGGCGGGGGGTGGGGGGGTCTGACACCACCACTGGCCATTTTTTTTTTTAAATCTTGATATATTCAAAAAAATGCCATCATGTTATATATCATTTGATGTGTAATTTCATGCAGAATGGAATGAAGCAAACTGCATTGAAATATCTCTGTTCTATCCAAAATTAAAGCCAAAAAACCAGTGGGGGTGGGCAATGGTTCATCACTATGCCCATCACTCAAGATGCTGCTGCGCCCACTGCATGGAAGGAGGTCCATCAGGGGAGAGACACACACTGGCCTCCTGCAGTGGGTGACCCAAACCGTAGTGACGCCACTCCCAAGGACTGAACATGGCTGGTCTGTGTTGTGTGAAGGACACAGCTGTCATCTCCCAGGAAGCCACATCTGCCTGGAGTGCAACCTGTGGGGACCAAACCCACTGAGAAGTTCTTTTGGTGATTTGACGTTTTGGTGGCTGCAAGCGCAGCCAGTGCTTAGCATTGAAAACGAAGGATGTAAGCGATTCAGCACTTGCTTCAGGTCTCTGGCATGTGCGTCGCTCACCTTCTTCCCCCCAGGACCGTGTGATAGATGAGGAGAACTGACATAACATATCGCAGGCAGCTCCTCAGGCCACTGCGGGCTGGCTTGGTGAATGTCACGGGGCCCTTGCTTTGCCGTCCTTCTTTTTTTCGTCCCTATACGAGGTTGACGTATTAATTGTTAGCTCGCGACTAATCCTCGCTCACGGGAAACCAAACGCCTACCGGAAAGAAAGGGCTTCGGCAGGCCTAAACTCCTGCTAAAATATGTGGGTAATTAAAGAGTGAAATATCAAATGGCCTCCATTAAAAAGGGCAACACAGTGACAGCATGTCGGGTGACTCGTTCACACAGTATTTACTTTTTCTAATAAAGCCTCATGACCACCAGGTCTAAATTATTCAACACGGTCCTGGGTTCTCCTCCAGCCTTAACCGAAAAAAAACCCGTTCTTCTCCAGCCGTTCCTTTATGGAGAATGCAATATTATTAGCATAATTCAACTGGCGGCAGGTACAAAGCACCCTTCGGCTTTCCAAAACTCATTTCCCAAGAATTATTTTGGAATCAGATTGTTCCTCAATGTTCATACTGTTCTATCCTTATCTTTATCAGGATAGAATTTAAGCTGTGGATTTTGAGTTGTGGCTTGATCGCTCTATCCTACAACGCAAGACTTGGCTCTCTGGATCAGGCAAAGGTCCAACTACACCAGCACTGCGTTTGAACAGGATGCCATCGAACACCTCCGCAGGAGTGGCATAAGGGATTGGTCAGTTCAGGTACTGACCAAAGGCCCATCAGCACCCATCAAAGGTCCTGCCTGGCTAAACCAACCCCTGAACTCTCAGTACCCAATGTGGTAACACCATGGCCTTCATTACTGAGGGTGGTCTTTTATACCACTTTATATGTTTGATGGAGTCCTGTTGGACAGGTAGAGGTGGTGACCCCACAGGAAACTCAGGACAGGACTTTGGTGGCATTGCTAGTACATTGCATCCCCTCCCCCACAGCACATCACACCCCATGTCATGGCACCCCCTAGCTAATGATGACAAGCAGTGGGCCCAAGGTTGATGGTGCCTGGCGGGCAGGCATGAAGCGCAACACCCAGAATGAGGTTGGCGGTGACATGATGACATTGGCATGCCAACATCAACTGCTTCTGGATTTCGAGCCAATCAAAGCCAGGTGGGGCAGGTGGGAGGGCTTTCCGTCCATGAAGGTCCACTTGCCACTTTGGTCCTCATCACTGACAGTGATGGTGCCGCCCCCCTGGACCACGTTGTGTGTTGTCGTCCCCCCACGGAGTGCCGCACCTAGGGGGCCAACCCCAGTCACACTGGCCTCACAACACCTCTAGTGCTGACGCTAATCTCTGGGCATTCACAAGCAGAACAACAAGACAGTGGTCTTCTCTGTTTGCCCCCTGAAGCAATGAAAGCACAGTCACATTTTTTCAGGGTTCAGGAAGGAGCAAAACGAGGCTGCTTGCTTCAGGGGGAGAGCGCACGCAAGCCAGCCTCCTTGCCTTCTCTTTTATTAACCTCTATTTCAGCCCAGTACGTTGGCTCGGTCATGTCGTGAGAATGGATGATGGCCGGATCCCAAAGGATCTCCTCTATGGAGAACTCATGCAAGGAAAGCGCCCTACAGGTAGACCACAGCTGTGATACAAGGACATCTGCAAGAGGAGGGATCTGAAGGCCTTAGGAGTGGACCTCAACAAGTGGGAAACCCTGGCCTCTGAGCGGCCCGCTTGGAGGCAGGCTGTGCAGCATGGCCTTTCCCAGTTTGAAGAAACACTTGGCCAACAGGCTGAGACAAAGAGGCAAAGAAGGAAGGCCCACAGCCAGGGAGACAGACCAGGGACACACTACACTTGCTCCCAGTGTGGAAGGGATTGTCACTCCTGAGTCGGTCTTTTCAGCCACACTAGACGCTGTGCCAGAACCACCATCCAGAGCTCGATACCAGAGTCTTTCGAAACTGAAGGTTGCCAACAACACAAAGATCAGTAGGTAAACACTAAGTTCCTCAGGGGATTTAGAATTTTGTTGATTCAGCTTGTTTACCCAGTCTGTTCGGTGACTCAGGCATCACCCAGAGTGTGCTCCAAGGGTGGGGATGAGTGCGCTCACTAGATCTGCCATATAAGCAAAAGGGTAAGGTCCAGTATTTCCCTGATTATTTCCTTCAGCCCCCTACATCCATAAACAAGTTTACTTCCTCTATACATGGAAGCTCCACTTTAATTAACCATCATTGCTCCATTTTAACTCCATATAACCATCAGAGCCATTGACTGACCTCTCCTCCACAAATTGTTAAAGCCATCTAAATGAGTGGCCACCATCACAAATCGTGGGAAGAAGCTGCGGCAGGAGGTCTGGTCTAGAGGGTAAAGCCTCCATTTGCCTGAAGATAACATCCACAAGGTTGCCAGTTCGAGGCCACCGGCACCGTGCAACCTTGAAGCAGCTGACAAGCTGAAGCCGAGCTATTCCATCTGCTCTGAGTGTGGGAGGATGGAGCCCAGAATGTTGCGACCAGATCAAGAAAGAAACATCTGAATTGTTGTGGCTTGTGAAAGATAGAGCCTTCTTTCAATTGTAAAATTGAAAAAATCCCTACGGGATAAGCCTGCCTATGTAAACCGCCTTGAATAAAGTCTTGAATAAAGACCAAGAAAGGCGGCATATAAATACCTGTATTATTATTATTATTATTATTATTATTATTATTATTATTATTATTATTATTATTATTATTATTAACTTATGTGCTCTCTCCTTCCTTGGGAAATGTCACAAGTTTTATTAGACCTCATCCTGCTTCTTCAACGTTCCTCAGAGGTTTAGCTTCCAGGAACCTGTCTGTGAAAGGATGTACCATCGGTCAATGTTAAACCACATGATTTGCATGAAGAAGGTCCCAGGTTCAATCTCTGGCATCTCCTGTTTAAAAAACTATGGGAAAGTTCTCTGAGATCTCTGAGATCTCAGAGAACTCCTGTCACACTGAGGTGGACAAACCACTGATCTGACTCATTCTGAGTTCAGTCTCCAAATCGACACCAACATTCTGCTTTAGACAACATTCATTGGCAGCTATGTAGATATGTTGTCTGACTGCCTCTGCACCAGAGTACAGATGAGTCCTTTATTGCAATACATTGGCCGGGAGAGGTAGAGACAAAGTATTGATGTACCCAGAGAACTGAGTTTGTCGGATCTAAGACCAAATCCCTCCTCTGTTATTGACTCTCTATGCGACCTTGAGCTAATGTCTCTCTCGTGCCCTCCGTTGTCATTGCCTCCATGCGCATGTTGGTTTTCCCTGCTGTGCCGCTAAGGTCTCTGGCCAAATTAATTTTGCAGGTTTCTGTAGCATGTCACCTGGTGTGCATTTAAACATGAGAAACATGCACACAAACTAAATCCCCATGTGACGATGCAGCAGAGCTGGAGTTGGCTACGCTACATCTCATGGGGGATTTTTTCACGGCTGAAGGTATCCTTAGGGTAAGGGGACATTTGTCCTTTTCCCCAAGGTAAGCCCCAGCAGCTTCAATGGGTCAACTCGGACCTGCACCATCTATAAAGCCAACACAAGTCCATGTTGATCTCTGTAGATGCATCAGGCCCGGGAAGGGGGCTTGGTTATGGCCTGTGCTGGTTCTGCTTCTTCTGCTCCCCTCCTGGGCCCGATCCACCCACCTCTGCTCCATCGCTGACCCATTCTGTCCATTCCAGCACCTTCCCATGGACATGTCCGGGCCTTGCACCTTCACAGAGAGTTTTACAGCACTTTATCTTGTCTGATCGGAAGTTAAGCAGGCTCAGGCCTGGTTAGTACTTGGATGGGAGACCGCCTGGGAATACTGGGGGCTGTAGGCTTATACCATGATCTCGGAAGCTAAGCAGGGTCAGGCCCGGATAGTACTTGGATGGGAGACCGCCTGGGAATACCGGGTGCTGTAGGCTTATACCATGATCTCGGAAGCTAAGCAGGGTCAGGCCTGGTTAGTACTTGGATGGGAGACCGCCTGGGAATACCGAGTGCTGTAGGCTTATACCATGATCTCGGAAGCTAAGCAGGGTCAGGCCCAGATAGTACTTGGATGGGAGACCGCCTGGCAATACCGCGTGCTGTAGGCTTATACCATGATCTCGGAAGCTAAGCAGGGTCAGGCCTGGTTAGTACTTGGATGGGAGACCGCCTGGGAATACTGGGGGCTGTAGGCTTATACCATGATCTCGGAAGTTAAGCAGGCTCAGGCCTGGTTAGTACTTGGATGGGAGACCACCTGGGAATACTGGGGGCTGTAGGCTTATACCATGATCTCGGAAGTTAAGCAGGCTCAGGCCTGGTTAGTACCTGGATGGGAGACCGCCTGGGAATACCGGGTGCTGTAGGCTTATACCATGATCTCGGAAGCTAAGCAGGGTCAGGCCCGGTTAGTACTTGGATGGGAGACCACCTGGGAATACCGGGGGCTGTAGGCTTATACCATGATCTCGGAAGTTAAGCAGGCTCAGGCCTGGTTAGTACTTGGATGGGAGACCACCTGGGAATACCGGGTGCTGTAGGCTTATACCATGATCTCGGAAGCTAAGCAGGGTCAGGCCCGGTTAGTACTTGGATGGGAGACCGCCTGGGAATACCGGGTGCTGTAGGCTTCTACCATAGTCTCTCGAGACTGAAGGTTGTCAACCATTTGAGCCTGTGCTAGCAGAACTTGCTAGCAGAACGTCCACTGGCAAGGCCCTTCAATAGGATTGGGCTGTTCCTCTGTCTTGTTAGTGACAAATATCCCACTCATGTAGTGGATGGGTGGACATTCTATGAATTCCCGCACCACCCCGGCAAGGTTCTCCCTTGTCTTCCGCACACCTCATTAGTGAGCTTTGGCTTTTCACTGTGGCTTATAGGATACTTTTAAATAATGTTCAAGCTGCACCTCTTTTATGCCATGACAATTATTTTCGAAGTGCCCATATTTTTTATCCACATTCCAGCTCTCGTTCCTTAACTAGCATTTCCAAACAGCTGTTCCTTCCTCTCTGAATTGCTCTTGTTTTATAATCATCACTAATGAGCCGACAAGACTCCCGCCACAGCCCCCCTAGCTATAATAAACAATGGAACAGGGATTTCACACTTACCTTCGGCTTAGATGCCTTGTAAAGTGCCAAACCGCGAACAGGTGCAGCTGCCTCCCTTCCCCAAAAGTGGGAAGGGAATTTTCTGCCTCTTACGGAACAGAGTCGCAGTGAAGACTTTATGAATGTCCTGGGAAAGGAGGAGGGGATGAGCAGCCATGCCACTCAAGCCTTTCCACACAACAACCCACTCACATCTGTTGCGACCATCACCGTCCTGGTCTCAAGACTCATCCAAAAAGTACTTCCACAACTTCTCTGCCCAGATGTCCTTGCAGATGTCCCAGACTTCTCCCTTCGAGGCTTCATTTTCTCCGGCATTGAAATGCTGCAGAAGTTCCATCCTGGTAATGGCTTGACTTGGAAAAACCCAGTTTCCTCTTCCCAAACTTAGCCATGATTCTGAACCAGGAACAGAGCACACTCCACCAATTTGCACTTGTGTTTGGCTTAAGGATGTGGCAAATGTCTGAGATCGTTGTTTTGGGGAGCAAAAATCACATTGTCACAGCTGCAGATGACTGCCTTGAGTGTGCAGAAGTGTCTTGAGGATGGCAGCAGGTTTCCAAATATTTAGGGCAAGTAGGCAGAAACAGAAGGAAGCTTAGTGGTGGAGGGAGTGGAGAGTCCCAGGTTCAATTCCTGGCATCTCCAGTTCAAATAATCAAGGAGACGGTAATGGGAGAGACCTCTGCCAGAGACTCTGGAGAGCTACTGCCAATTGGAAGGTCCTGTCCCATATCACCACATCCCTGTGACTTCCCCCAATCCTAATCCCCGACACTGGACGCAATGCAGCTGTGAGACCAGGAGTGGAAGCTGCATGTTTTGGTGGCAAGGTGACCAGACCACCTTGGAGAGCTAAGTAAAAATATTTTTTTTACATACCTCTCCTTAATCTGCCTGGCTGTCAATGGTTCTGCTTCAACAGAAGCAGATCTTCTGTCAGTTTGTGAGAGTCTTCTCCTGAGCACAGCAGAAGACCAAGTTCTTCATATCACCAGACCTGGGCAATCCAGAAAAGTTATTACTTTACCCGGTGTGTAATTAGTCTGTGGAACTCCTTGCCACAGGACATGATGATGGCATTTAGCCTAGATGTCTTCAAGGGGATTGGACAGATTTCTGAAGGTTGGTGCACGAATGTGCGTTGTCCTCTCACCGTGGCACAAAAGCACCTTATGGCACTTTTGCAACAGCACAAGGGATTTGCACTGGCCTAAGGGCTGGTTTGGATTGCACTCTGAAAGCAAATAGACTGTAGGCAAAAGTGGAAAAGTAATGTTCTGTTTCCTCCCCCCCCCCCTATATTGAGAAGCTCCACCACGACACAGGTTTTTAGATAGATTGGATAGTGTACCATCAGATATTGTCATCAAGGCTCAGGCAAACTGGTGATCAGCCTAATATTTATGCTCCAGCCCATAAACTGTGGTGCTCTGAGTGGGAGAATTTTCAAAGTAAAGTTAAAAGAGTAGAAACATTTCAAAAGTATGTCATGTTTGATTTGTTCTAAGTTGGGAAATAAGATTTTTCATTAAGGCAACAACACACATCTTATTTTGGAGAAGTGATGATGAATGCCATTTTTAAACTATAACAATTATGGCAGCTACTAAAAAAAAAAAAAGATTAATTGTTCACGGATTCAGTTCTCAGTGCACTGCCTATCAGACACAACAAATGAATTTTTATAGTATGTTGCATTTCTGAAGATGTGGTCCCGCATGTAGCCCATCAGTAAGAGAGGTGTGGAACCCCCCCCCCCCCCCGAGAAATGTTGCTAATTTATTGAAATTGACTGAATGTTCATTCATTTGTATGCTCTTCTTTTCCCAGCCTGCTCTCAATTTTGGAGTGGCTGACAAGATTTAAGTAGAAAACAATAAAAGGAGTTGAAATGTCACAACAAAACAAACACACACAACAAGAGATTAAATAAAAGGGACTTATTATAGCAACTTTTCTAAAGGCACTGCCGCTCGCAAAGAGCTGATTGAAAGAAAGGATTTACTGAAATTCCATGGAAGTTCCTGCAGATATTACACTTGCTCCTGTCACCCACCCCCAGAAAGCAATAAACACTACAAATTTCACATTAGACCAAATTCAGTGGCTTTGAAAATTCTATTAAAGCGAGGACTGAATCAAACTGTCCCTTTCCTTCATTTTGCTGCTACATTCATGGGTGGTCAATTGGGGCAATTTACAGCCCAATCCTGAAGACAGCACTTAGCCTCGGTGCCAGCTGCATGCGTCACGCATACCATAAAGCACCTTCGCGGTGCCCAGCAAGGAGTAAGCGCCGTCACTGGGCCAGCCTCAGCGCCACAAAGCGAATGTCGCACTGGAGGTAAGTGGGCCTGTCGGGCAGCAGTGCGGTTTTTTGGGGCATGGGATGGACGGAACTGGGGGAGGGGAGGATCAGGCCCATGAGTGGAGTGGAGACAGCGGCAGCATCTGCCGCCGCATCCTGGAATCCTCCCCCCTCCACGATAGCTTAGCCTCCTTGACTCTGTGCCCGTTAAAACTTGCCACTCTGATGGCCAACGACTTTTTCACCTTTTTTCCTCCTTTTCAAGAAAAAAAGGCAAAAAAGTGGTCAGCCGCTCAGAGGACCCATGAGGTATCCCCCCCCCGCATTCATACCCCCTTAGGCGTGGTAAGGGGGCCACTGTACTCCCAGGCCCACCTTAGCTACATCACTGACCATCACTGCCAAGAGAGCAGGTGGGGAGCCGTACAGTTATCCTTGCAACAAGGAGAGTCGTCTTCACTTGTTGTTGCTTCCTGATCCCTCCTTAACTCCACATCCAGGCATGGAGATATCTTTTAGCCCTGCCAAGTCACTGCCTTGACTTCAATGTCTATGCCCACCCGTAAAGAGACGGAATAAGGGTAGATCAAAACGACAGGTTTGATCACCAAATTTTTGTCCTTTGCACACTGGTCCAAAATTGACATGTAGGGATGTAGCGATGTCAGAGTGAACCAGGTGCTCCAATTGGGCAGGGGGTGGGGAGGAGGTTAGGCTGATCTCACTCCCCATCACTTGATGAACCAGATCAGGTTCCGCATCATCCAGTACAGCCCATAAACTGGATTATATAGCCACCAAAAATGCCTTTTTTTGTGTGAGAAAGCAGAGTGTACTGGGGATCAAATTCTATCTGACAACAAAAGAGATCACCAGCTGAACGTGACATCTTTTGTTTTCTCCATTTTTCCCCCTCTAGCAAAGGTACAGTAAATTGGGATGGAGGTCGCATGAAAACCATTGTTGTCAAAGGGAATAATATCCCCCAAATGCTCTACTTTCTCTGACAAAAGGTCATTCTTCATGGGTTTTTTTCTTCTCCGCCGACAAATCCCATTGGTCTTGTTACAGCTGGTGGTTGACTAACATCAGCTACCTTCAGCTGAAAAAAACAAACAAAAAAGTGTTAAGCAGGAGCATCGTCAGTTACTTTGAGAGGGGAAAGAAACGGAGTGTTAAACCCCTTGTTCTTTAACACACATTTCCCAGGCAAACCTGTGAACTTTACAAGCTGTGATTTATATTGGTATTAACAAAGGTCAAAGGAAAGATTGAAGAGGTGCCCATAAAACCTACAGACGTACAGCAGCTGAGAAAAGTGACATTGTCGCAACAAGAGGGAGAGAGAGAGAGTTTCAAATGTGGGCTAATGAGTCCAAAAAATTATTGTACAGAATCTAACACAGTTGACCTTTGGCTTGTGGATGGGAGTTTGACTAGGGAGGGTTAAAGGGTACCAAAATCTGCATTGCTTAAAAAAAAATTGCACAGATGATGATGATGATGATTACACCGTTCAACACACATTTTGTTGTTGTAAAAGTTAGACCTGTTCTTGGGTACATTTGGGGTGCTAAATCTAAAACACAGATCCCAGCAGCACCTACATCAGCATATTGGCTGAAAGGACAACCTGCTAAACACCAGTTAAGAATTGAAGAAGAAAATCCAAAAATGGCATCAGTTTTGCCTGATTGGCTCTAGTTTAGGGGATATGGCATAACTACCTTACATGCTGATTCAAGCACCTTTGTCATGAGTAAGCCATGGCATTGGCTTCCTCACAAGGAAGCCACTTGAATTGACCTAGGATCATAGAATCTTAAGAGTTGGAAGGGAGCCACAAGGTCATCTAGTCCAACCCCCTGCCTGTAGCAGGAAATCCTCATAGAGCGTCTCAAGCAGGTGCTTGTCAAATCTCTGCTTGAAGATTTCCAGTGACAGAGAGTCCACCACCCCCCTTGGCAATCTGTTCCACTGCCGAACTGCCCTGAACATCAGGATTTTTTTTTCCTGATGTCCAATCAGAATATCTTCTCTTCTAGTTTGTACCCATTGCATATGAGGCGGCTATGCCGTCCCCACCGAACTTGAGCCAATCAGGCGACACCAATGCAATTTTTGGATTTGGCATCCCAAAAATATCCTAAACTTGTTCAAAGTTTCCTTGGCAACTAAAAAAAAAAGATTCTTTTGCAGGCCAATGTTGATGATGATAAGAATAATAGCCAAAGTGTGTTTTATTGATTTTATTTCTTCCAATTGATTTTGGAACATATAGACCATTTATTCTACCCTCTATAAGTTCTCTTACAGGGGATCTGCAAGTCACTTGTGTTGCACTAATTTCTGCGCTTAGTTTTCAAAGCAGAAACTACACTGGCGCTTAAACCATCAACTTTATTTCCCCGGGTAACAGCTTCCCAAAGGTAGCCGTGTCATTTTTATCGAAGCAAAAACAGCGAAGAGTCTTGTAGCAGCTAAAAGGCCAGCACATTTATTTTCACCGGAATGTTCACGGGCTGCACTCTGCTTCATCGGAAGTTGTATCTGATGAAGTGGCCTGTCATCCACCAAAGCTGCCTTGCAGGGGAGAAACGATATTTAAGGTGACCCAGGACTCTTGCTGTTTCGGCTTTTCGAAGCGGCAGTGATGTTTTCCGACCCTTTAGGCGTGGAGATCTATAGGTGCTTCCACCTTGTGTGCCTTTCAAGAACCTGAAATGAAACAGTCCAACAAGAGTTTTAAAATAAATAAATAAATAATGACATGATACGACACGACTCACTCTGTGCTGTAAAGCAGTTGTTCCCAAACTGGTGGGTTACGACCCACCAGGGGAACCAGATGAGGGTCACTTAAGAGGAGCGACACCAAAATGAGCTCCCCAATGCACTGTAGCAATTATGGCACTGCCAGGACCAAGGGGCTTTTACACCTACCTTGGGGGGGGGGTCCACACTGGCTTCCTATGGGCCTTTGTGCTCCTCAAAACAACTGTTCCCGGCGATTGTGACCCACTGAATGTTTTAGATTTGCAACCCGGAGCAGGGAGGCCCACAGAGGGGGCTGTGAGCCTCCCGCACTCGGCCGGAAGCCAGCATGACCTCCCCAGGTAGGTGTAAAAGCCCCGTGGTCCCAGCACTGTCACAATCACCATAGTGCTATCACCATCCCCGCTCCTGTCAATACTTACCGCAGTCCCAAAGTCCAAGTACAAACCACTGCTGTAGAGTCTTTAGATCAGGGGTGCTCAATAAGTGGATCACGATCTACCGGTAGATCGCGAGGCAAAATGAGTAGATCACGGAGTGCCGACGCCCCCCCTTTCAGGTGCCTCTGGGAGGAAACGCCAGGAGTAAGGCCCATTGTACTCAATGGGGCTTACTCCCAGGTAAGTGTGGCTAGGATTGCAGCCTCACAGCCTAATCCTAGGCATGCCTACTCAGGAGTAAGTCCTGTTATACTCAGAGGAGCTCAAGGTACACCAACATACATTGTACACATAAATGTTGTATGTTATGATGGCGCGAACATTGTAAAAAAAACTCTGGTAGATCTCCGGGCCTTGCTGGGTTTCAAAGTAGCTCTCGAGCCAAAAAAGTGTGAGCACCCCTGCTTTAGATTTCTCTGTGAAACTTTTTCTCTGTGTTAGCTCAAAAGCTCTGTCAGCCCTAAACTGACTTTTTAAAAAAATAAAAAAAATAAAAAAGCATTTTAAAATCTATCCAAGGACGTTCCCTCTGCATTGACTATCTATTCTAAGAGGGGCTTGGAAGAGCATTACAGCATATACATTCCTTGGCAGTGGGTTGGTTAAATCATTTCAAGGTACGGAGAGGCAATGCTGCTCTCACCATAAAGAGCCTCTCAATTTGCAGTTCGCATTACTTGTTATGAGACGTTCCTATAAAACGACAACGGCAGCGCTCCACTATATGCGCAAATGGCTTAAAAGCATTTAGAGGCAATGGCAGAAGGTGTCATAATTGCATTGTGGAATGGCCTGGATTTGCGTAGCCGAAAAATGAAATCTGAACAGATGTGACGGCCTTGACATTTCAACCTTGCGACCTGAATTTTTGACAGGGATGATTTCCTTTGAAAGGTCACACACTTGGGGTCCAGAATTTTCATCACCCACCATCTGATAGTTCAGAGTTCTGTCGTTGTCAGGGGTCCCTTCCCCAGAGGTCTTGGAGAATGTGGCCTTGAATAGCTCTGCTACATAAGAAGAGCCCTGCTGGATCAGGCCATAGGTCCATCTAGTCCAGCTTCCTGAATTTCACAGCAGCCCACCAGATGCCACAAGACCACAAGATATTTGCATTTTGTTGCCACTCACCCTGCATCTGGCATTTTATTTACCCTCGCACCCCCCCCCCCCCAACAAAGACACCAGACTGGGCTTGGGTTTAACTTGGGCCACTTTATTAAACAAAAGTGACATTCACAACCCTAACCACATTCTGAGTACCATGCAATATTAAATCCAGAGTCACCTGTCCCCTGGTGGGCTGCTTGACTAGCTGCTCTAAGGCACAGTCATTTCGCCTATCAAGAAATCCAGTCTCTCTTTCTTGTCCAGAGCATGAATTGACCCAGTCGATATGAGGATAATTGGTCCCCCATGATTACAACCCTCTCTGATGCTCCAAATTGCATCTGGGGACACAATTATCATTATTAACAGTATTTATATACCGCTTTTCAACTAAAAGTTCACAAAGCGGTTTACAGAGAAAAATCAAATCACTAAATGGCTCCCTGTCCCAAAAGGGCTCACAATCTAAAAAGATGCAAATGAATACCAGCAGAAGGCCACTAGAACAGTGCTGGGGTGAGATGGGCCAGTTACTCTCCACCTGCTAAAAAAGGAGCACCCATGTGGAAAAGTGCCTCTTACCCAATTAGCACTGTTTACACAATTACACTTACACAATGCACTGTTGTATCAAGAGAGACAACGGGGGTAGCTCCTCACCAGCCGTTCTGTGACACGTCCATCATATATGTTCTAAGGGGCTAGAGCAGTGATTTTTCAACCAGTATGCCGCAGCATGCTGGTGTGCTGCTAAAGGCCTACAGGTGTGCCACGGGAATTTGAAGCACAGTGGTTGACAATTGCTGAAAATCTCTGTGATTCTGTTTCTAGGGCAACTTTCTGTAGTAACAAATTGTCTGCCTGGAGTTGGAGGAAGATGGACAGACAATTCACCATGGAAAACAGAAAGGTCTCCTGGAAGCTGGAAGTGACATCATAAGAGGTGAAGCCTATAGAGAAGAACATAAATGTCATTGTACTGTGAGAATAAAAACATTGATCATCACTGGGCTAGAGACAGGGATCCTGTTGCCAGTCTTTGCACTCACAGAATGCCTTTTAGCCAACCTTTCTCCATGGTCACCAACCTGCCCATCACCCACTGCTTTGATCTGGGTTCCATGCAAGTGACCTTACAACAGTGGTATAGCTAGAGGGGGTGCAAAGCACTAAGTTTTGGCCCATTCCTCTTCGTTTTGGAGCCATTCTGGGTATTGCCTCCATTTTGCTTTCGTGGCCCAGAATAGCTCCAAAGGGGGGGGACCACTTGCACGCCACGGTGAGGCTCCTCTTGTTAAAGCCCGCCCAGCCCTCGTTTGGATTGGGCTGTTAATTAATCTTACGGCGTGTTGGTTTTTCACACAGTTTTCAATCAAGAACCTTGAACAAACTGCTCCTGAGTCATCCCATGTCAAATGCTGGAGTCATTATCAATTAGTCACTGAAGAGCTGCCGGAGCGAGAGTGTATTCAGAGAGGATTTGCAGCCCAAATTGGATGAGAGCACAAGCCCCCAGAGAACTTTGGTGACACATTCATTTTGATTTCAGAACAATTGATACCAACATCGGAGGAGAATGTGGGAGGTCTTGCTCGGGGTGGGGAGGGGGGAACACCCAAGAAATGCCAAGGAAAATGAAAAAAAGTTCCTGGAATAAATTATTTTAGGGAGGTTCTACACATGTGACTTAAAGAAAATGTTGGTGTTGTTACCAGAGGCAAAACACACTGCCCCAAAGCTCAGGACAAGGATGTCACAACATCTGTGACGCCATGTCATGTGCAATCACTTCCAGGTTCTCTCCGGAGGAGGGGCTCTTGTTACAATGGCTTTGTGTCCCCTGTTCCTTCTCCTGTGGTGGTTGGCAACCTTCAGTCTCGAAAGACTATGGTATAAGCCTACAGCACCCAGTATTCCCAGGTGGTCTCCCATCCAAGTACTAACCAGGCCTGAACCTGCTTAACTTCCAAGATCAGACAAGATCGGGAGATAGTGTTCAGTATAGGGAGATGGTTGGCAACCTTCAGTCTCGAAAGACTATGGTGTAAGCCTACAGCACCCGGTATTCCCAGGCGGTCTCCCATCCAAGGACTAACCAGGCCTGACCCTGCTTAGCTTCTGAGATCAGACAAGATTAGGCATGTACAGGGTAACAGCTGATGCTTTGTCCTGAATGGGTGGGAAGATGAGATGCTGGAAAGAGGAGAAGGCTATGTGGTCAGAGAAGGACCCAAGCCTGTGTTCCGCTTTGACTTCCAAGCTGGAGTGTTTGAATTCTGAGCTATGCAAAAGAACAGCACATGTGCACTGTGTAATGGAACCTTTGGCTGATCGCAGTTTAGGTTTGAAGCCTACCTTGATGATGTAGCCTACCACTTCTGGTGGGTCTTGACAGATCATCATTCTCAAAACTGGGTCTTCCCTGCTTTTTTCATGTTAAAAAGCACACAGTCTAATTCAGCTCAGCACAGCATTTGTTTGGCAAAGTTGTTTGGAGTTGAAATGAAGGCAAAGCACATATTTTCTTGGTCCACAGAACCTGGGCCTTCACTTCCAAAGGGTTGCGGGTTAAGAGCCTATCTGTAAAACGGGACCAGGATTTTCATGCTTCCTTCTCAGGCTGCTGTTTGCATTCTGGACCTCTTTGCCTCATTTTTTTTTTTCTGCTTTAAGGTATCTACAACGTCTTTTAAAATTAGACACGAGACAATGAATACAAACCCCAAATGCCTCATTTAAAAACAATTTCAGCAAGCATAATGAGCATAAATCATTTTAATAGAGCAATTTTGCATCAATTATGCTACCATTATTTCACGCTCATTACTGCTTTTTCCCCCCCAAATAAAACAGTGACCTTTCATGCGCAAAGCACAGTCGGCGCTTTCTCTGGTGCTTTGCCGTGACAGCCTAATCTCGACAGTCGCTCCTGAAATGGAGATTTACAAAGTCATCTGCACACAACTTGTCCTTTCCGTTCCTTTCAAGGTTCAGTGTGAATCATTGCAATGGGTGTGAATGAGTATTCAAAAACTTTTAAGTGTGTGTGTGTTGGGGGGGGGAGAAGTTTCTCTTCTACGAAAGCTCATTGCACGATATATAAATCCAATAGTTGATTGGGTAGCCCAATCCTGAGCTTCCCAGCAACCAGGGCTGCAGCGGTCCCCAAATAGCTACTGCACATCCAGCTGGGCTGGGAAACAGCACTTGGGCTACCTGGTGAGCTCCCTTACCCCGTGTAACAGCCAGGTGGCCCCAATGGGTCTCCTTGGATCTGCACCTGCTATTGAGTTGGCACAGATTCTAGGATACCCATGTTGGGTTTTCAGACTCGGGGGGGGGTCAGGTTATGGCAGCAGCGCCTGCTGCCATCTCTTTCCCCTCCCACATAGGTCCCTCTGCCTGCCACACCTTCCCAATGCCCTCCCCCCACCTTTGAACACCTCACCCTGCCCATTCTTAACTATCCACCACCCAGCACTCGCCCGGAGTTCCAGGAGGCGGTCCTCTGTCCACTGGCTGGCGCTAACGCAGAGAGAGCTCATGCTGAACCTGCTCCAGCGTTGGGCCAGAGGAGACTGTCTCAGGCATGCCTTACACACATTTGCAACAGTGTGCTCAGGTGCTGGGCCAGCGTGCATCACTTAGGATCGGGCCCTGAGTCCAGTATGGTCAGTGCCAAATGGCAGTACCATTCCAGGTAGAGGAAGTACTTCCTGCAACTGCTACTTGTCATCCTTTTGAAACGGAGATCCAGTAACTAAATGAGAATACAGCTCTGCTACCATTGAGCAGGGTTCCATTTGACTAAGACACATCAAACAATGGTGTAGCTAAGGCATCTCGCACCCAAGGGCACACACATTTTTATGCCCCCATAACACCCCCCCCCGTCTTAAATACAGCTCATGTGACATCTGCAGCATCCCCTGGGCCTCAGAAGATCTCCTGGAAGTCTCCAAAAGGCACTTGGTCTCCCTGCCTCACAGAGACCTCTAAGGTACCCTCTAAACATGGTACCTGGGGCAGTGTACCCCCCTGCCCACCTTAGCTATGCTACTGCCAGCAAATCATAGCTCAGGTTGGAGGGCCTGAGTTTAGAAACATCTAAAGATGATTAAAATACGAGTACAATAAGAGTCACCAGGGCCAGCCTTTCCATGAAGTAACATGAAAGCCCTGCATCAAGTGGCAGTGTTTTGAGGGACTGCCATCTGACGAGCCCGCCTGTCTTAACATGGGTTTGACAAACAAATTATCCCTTTTCATAGTCCTTACTCAGTCCTACCCTTGACTCCTCCCAGAGTTTGCCTGGGTCACTCGGCCACTCAAGAGCCTTTCAGATGGCCACTTCAGGGTGTTGACATCTCACATTTCAAGGGAGCACCTGACTATAGCCCAACCAGCTAGATGGCGTTGACTGGTCCTCGTGCAATTCTGATTTCATGAGAAAGATCCATGCAATCCAATGTAACTGTGGGGCCTTGCTGTTCTCAGGCGTGTACCCCTGTGGGGAGGAATCACAGTAACCAAAGCATCTTCGCACTGCTTGTTGTATGCATGCAAAAGAGGTTCAGCTCAGCTGGCAATGTGACTCAATGCTGCCCTCACGGCTGCGTCACTCTCTTATAATCAATGAGCTTCCGATAGTTTTCTCCACTGGTAGAGTACATGTCTTCTATCCAGTGTGACTGATGGCCTTTGTTACACAAGTATACCAGAAACCCCAATCTTTTTATTACCCTGCACATCCCTGATCTTGTCTGATCTGGGAAGCTAAGCAGGGTCAGGTCTGGTTAGTACTTGGATGGGAGACCGACTGGGAATACTGGGTGCTGTAGGCTTATACCATGATCTCGGAAGCTAAGCAGAGTCAGGCCTGGTTAGTACTTGGATGGGAGACCACCTGGGAATACTGGGTGCTGTAGGCTTATACCATGATCTTGGAAGCTAAGCAGGGTCAGGCCTGGTTAGTACTTGGATGGGAGACCGCCTGGGAATACCGGGTGCTGTAGGCTTACACCATAGTCTTTCGAGACTGAAGGTTGCCAACCAACCAAGGGCATTGAAGCTAAAGGGTACCCCCCCCCCAAAAAAAAAAAAAAAAATCCCCAGATTTTTGCTTTGGGTCATAAATAACAGACATAGCTGAAATCTGTGCCTTTGAGGATTCTTGTTCTTTCAAACATGGCTTTCTGCAAGCCTCAGTGGCGTTCCCGGGGGGGGGGCAGAGCACTAAATTTTGCATGGTGCCTCAACACGCTGTATAAGCTGACCCTCCCCCTTGCCGTTGGAGCCATCTGGTTGGCTCAAGCAAGAGGGAGGGGTCTCCTGCACTTTGCCCTCGCCACCCGGAATGGCTCTGACATGAGGGGGAGCTTACAAAGCACATCGGAATACACTGTAAAACATAGAGCTGTGCCCCCCCCCCCAAACACCTCATCTGCATTTTGTGTCTCAGTCCTCCAAAAGACCTTTCTCTCTCTGAATCTGACATGCCTTTGCCAATAAATCACTGTTTAGCGATGATGGATCTTGGTCGAAACTTTTCTTGAGTATTTAGAGGCCAATTATAGAATATGAGATTAATTTTCCAACGATTTTCCTCTTTAGATGAAACTACTTTACAATAGACCTGAAATTGACTTTAAACAAAAAAAAACAACAAAAAAACATGCACACACTAAGGACCAAGCGTGGAGAGTAATGATTAATGTTTCCGGGATTTCACAGGAGGTTTTTCAAAGGCAGGGTAAAAAATGCTAGGTATTTTCATTCGATGTGGGGGAAATGGATTAAAAAAAACCCCTACTAATCATATTCCCGCTTAATAGGATGGTGGAAAGGATTGCAAATGCCTAGGAGGGTAGAATGAAATAAACTTGCTTTCTTGATAGCATTAGAGGGGAAATGAGTTGAAATCAATCAAATCTGAAGCCAGGATGACAACTCCGCAGATGTTGCAAGGGGATAATCAAATGCACACATATGACTGGGAAATTAAGCAGGACCGAGCATTCCAGAGGTCTTGGAGGTCACAGTTAATGGCAGGCAACCCTTTTTCACGAAGGGTTCTGCTTTGTTGTGGTGAATATCAGGAGGTTCCCATGTGAAAGATACAAACATAAGAAGAGCTCCACTGAGCCATCTAATCCAGTGGTTCCCAAACTTTTTAGCATCAGGATCCACCAGAAAATGTTTCACTTTACCAACCACTACAGCAGGGCTGGACTCAGGTCAGTTGAGGCCCAATGTGGGGTGCTTGAGCAGGGACCCCCACTTACCAGGCAGTTGTGGCTACTTGGTGAGCTAGATCAGGGGTGTCCAAAGTTTTTGGCAGGAGGGCCACATCATCTCTCTGACAGTGTGTCGGGGACCAGGGGAAAAAAGAATTAATTTACATTTAAAATTTGAATAAATTTACATAAGCTTACATAAATGAATATATTAAAGATGAATTTATATGAATGAATAAAGGTCTTGCAATAGCTCAAGGCCTATAAAAGGCCTTGCACAAAGCAAGGCTGGCCTTTCCTTTGCTGCCGCTACTGCATCACAGATGTGAAACAAGCAGTGGAGGGAGCCCTCATCCCACAGCTCACGTGAGAGGTCAAACAGTCGCCTTCATGCTGAGAGCAGTTGTGTTGGGCTAGTGTGGACTCCAACAAATCTCTGGAGGGCCAGAGGCTCATTGGAGACTGGGGTCTCCCTGAGGGCCACATTGAGAGGTATTGAGGGCCGCAAGTGGCCCCAGGGCCGGGGTTTGGGCACCCCTGAGCTAGATGATTGTGGTATTGCAAGAAAAGTATGGCATCCCGAAATAGTTGGGCGTGACATAACGGCACCACAGACTACTTCTGGGGGGGGGGGCTCATTTCAGGTCAAATAGTCCCAAGGGAGGATGGGCAAGCTCTTATTCCACTCACCACATTGCTCTCCCAGGCTGCCAGATGCTGGCTGCAGCAGTGGAAGATTTGCCCGCCAGAAAGTGGGCCCCGCAGAAAGCAAGAGTCAATGTCATGACATAGGACACATTGCCCTAAGGCCAGCTCTGCGCTCCAGTTTCTACGGCTACTATTCTGATTGGGCAACAGTGCTCCCCTCCCCAAGTAGCAGGCTGTTTAACCCTCGATCCACACAGCCTGATCCACCTGTCCGTTTCACGAACCACCCAAAATTGGATCACGACTCACTGGTTGGCCAAGGTTGACCCACAGTTTTGGAACCGCTTATCCTAGCAATTTTCAAACTGTGGGTCACAGCCCACAAGTGGGTTGCAACCTGATTTTTGTGGAGATAGTGCAACCTGAAAGCCTAGTGGCCTCTGGGTAGCACTATCGTACAGGCCGCTTTCTCGACCACATTGCACCCCAGATTGCCTGTTCCTGACTGTAACTCAGTTTAAGTAATAGAACTAAAATGATTGCACCTGCTGCCCCAGTTTGCCTCCGTTCCCTTCCCTCCATCTGCGCTCTCCCCCTAATGTCAATTTCGATTGTAACATCCTCAGGGCAGAGACCTGTCTTTTGTCCTCTGTGGAAAGTGCCATGCATATTGATGATGGCTATATAAATTAATAATAGCAATCCTAATGAGTTGCTACTTCTGTGGTTTCCTGGAATCCCTGGCATGTATGCACTGCTGAAACAGAGACGCCTGCGTTGGCTCGGTCATATCGTGAGAATGGATGATGGCCGGATCCCAAAGAATCTCCTCTATGGAGAACTCGTGCAAGGAAAGCGCCCTACAGGTAGACCACAGCTGCGATACAAGGACATCTGCAAGAGGGATCTGAAGGCCTTAGGAGTGGACCTCAACAGGTGGGAAACCCTGGCCTCTGAGCGGCCCGCTTGGAGGCAGGCTGTGCAGCATGGCCTTTCCCAGTTTGAAGAGACACTTGGCCAACAGTCTGAGGCAAAGAGGCAAAGAAGGAAGGCCCATAGCCAGGGAGACAGACCAGGGACAGACTGCACTTGCTCCCGGTGTGGAAGGGATTGTCACTCCCGAATCGGCCTTTTCAGCCACACTAGATGCTGTTCCAGAACCACCTTTCAGAGCGCGATACCAGAGTCTTTCGAGACTGAAGGTTGCCAACAACAACAATCTGTGGTTTCCCCTTTTTAGTTATTGCTCCTTCCTGGACTGGGGGAACCTACAGTGTCGTAGCTCAGTCCTTGGTCCAATCAATATCTCAAAAGTTGTCATTTCCCCCTCACTTCTGTCAGCTACAGGTGAGGTGTCTTAACCTCATTCCAAAGGCTGCCCCATTTCAAGTGCACTTAAACAGCACGGCACAAATAAAAGATGGAACCTCGCCTGAACAGAGAGTTGACATTTCAAAATTGATCAGATATTTTCCGAGCCCTGCCTTCCACATCCCATGGCGTTCCTGAGAGACAAAGTCCTTTCAAGTGCTGGTCCCCTGCCAGGCTCTTCCTCCTTGTAAGAACATTGCTCTCTCCAGCATTGAGGGACAATGTGAGAACATCTCGGTGGCTTTGTTCCCAGAGGGAAAGAGAGAAACCGTTGTCTTGGCTCTCAGCATGGTCAGAAAGGTGCTCTCCCCACATTCCCCTTTCTTTTCAACGTGGAGAAGAAAGCATCGTGTGAATTTCAAGGAGGCTTGGGAAATAAGCTGGACTTGAACTGCTCCTGTGCAAATTTCTCTGTATGCCAAGTTCTACAGACAACTGAGATCTCATCAATTGCTTGCTTGACACACAGTTATCAAAATCAGAGCAGCTACGGTGGTCCTTTAAAAGGGGACAAGACCCAGCCCTCTTCCTCCTTGTGCACGTGGGCACCGTGGGAACACCCACCCGCCCGCCCTAGAGGCAGTCTGAGTTTAACTGGTCGCCGTTTGGGGCCGGGTAGGAATTTTTTGCTGCCTGCCAAGATTGGCCAAAGGGCAGGCAGTTTTTTCGCCTACCCCAGACTGTTAGGGGCTAAGGGGTTACAACCCCCCGTTTACAAGCTGCCATCGGTCACTTTAAGAGGGCAGGTGGTGCGGGTTAGGAGGTGTGAATGGGACTCTGGCATGCACCTTCAGGCGGCATAGGCAGGGCGGAACCCTATTTCAGTCCTCAGGGGCTTGGCGGCACGAGGACTTAGACGGGGCCCTGGCCGGGATCGCAGGGCCCACCTCAGAGGCTCAGCGGCTCGAGGTGGCGCAGGCTGTGGTCCGGCTGCCTTCCCCTTAAGGGATAGACATGGAGGAGACGCGCCGTCCCAGCAGTGGGGCGCGACTCGGAGTCGGGTGCATGCCCGCCTGGGGGCAGAGGTTTCTGGTACCGCCCAGAGGTCCCTCCCCGCACCACAGGGGCTTTCGCTGCCTCCGATGCTGCAGGTCTCAGCCTCTGCTCCTCTTGGTTAATGTACAATAAAGTGGCCCTTTTCTTCCATATGTGTTGTCTCGAGTGTTCATTGGACAGTGCTGAAACAAACAGTCCAATCCTGTAGAACTCCCCATACCAGTGTGGGTTAAACTGCATTCCATGGGGGGATTTCGGCTGCTGGGGGGGCTCTGTGGGGTGGGGAAGGGGACACTTGTTCCCTTGCCCTGGAATAAGCCCTAAAATCCACTATAGGTCGACTCAGACCCGTGCCAGCAAACCTGTTCCATCTGATCCAAGCAGGCAGATAAGGCCTAGGAAGGGGGACGGTTTATGGGGCATGCTACCATCTCCGAACCTCTCTCCTCCCAAGCTTGATCCACCCACCCCCAGACCATTGCCACCTTCCCCCCTACCCCCAGCATATATGCATAAGAACACAAGAACAACCCCACTGGATCAGGCCATAGGCCCATCTAGTCCAGCTTCCTGTATCTCCCAGCGGCCCACCAAATACCCCAGGGAGCACACCAGATAACAAGAGACCTCATTCTGGTGCCCTCCCTTGCATCTGGCATTCTGACATAGCCCATTTCTAAAATCAGGAGGTTGTGCATACACATCATGGCTTGTACCCCGTAATGGATTTTTCCTCCAGAAACTTGTCCAATCCCCTTTTAAAGGCATCCAGGCTAGACGCCATCACCACATCCTGTGGCAAGGAGTTCCACAGACCAACCACACGCTGAGTAAAGAAATATTTTCTTTTGTCTGTTCTAACTCTCCCAACACTCAATTTTAGTGGATGTCCCCTGGTTCTGGTGTTATGTGAGAGTGTAAAGAGCATCTCCCTATCCACTCTGTCCATCCCCTGCATAATTGTGTATGTCTCAATCATGTCCCCCCTCAGGCGTCTCTTTTCTAGGCTGAAGAGGCCCAAACGCCGTAGCCTTTCCTCATAAGGAAGGTGCCCCAGCCCCGTAATCATCTTAGTCGCTCCCTTTTGCACCTTTTCCATTTCCATGCACAGAGAGAGAGAGAGAGAGAGAGAGAGAGAGAGAGAGAGAGAGAGGTGTTTAGAGCAAACTTATATATATCTACACAAAATCAGAGCCCATGTAGGAATCCATCAACAGAAGCACATTTTTCATTACCTTTGCTTTTTCTAAACAGCATTGTTTCCAGGCCTCTAACAGTAATGAATTTTTGTCCACGAGGCGCTGAGAATATTAAACTTCCTCTGTAGTACAGGGGACTCCAAGATCGTTAATTTAAATATTCACAAGATTGCCAACGTGACACATTTCTTTGCTTTATAACGGACCCTGTTATTTCATTGCTGTTGTTATTTTTTTTTTTCCCAAAAAAAACCCCACTATAATAAAGAATGAATAATAAATAGTTTGAATAGAGGGACAAAGATACTGCAAATAAAAAAAGGCTATAGATAAATTAATATTTCAGTGCAAGCATGCACTCAAAATGACAGCCAACACTGCAAACTCTTGAGTAGTTTTGGAACTGCGTAAACAGATTGCCAGGGTAAAAATTTGGCTGGAAGCCATTCTGCCTGGGGAGGAGGGAGGTGGAAGTTGAAAGAAAAATAATTGAAGGGGATCCATATGTTGTATTCACCAGGAGCTGCTACATCATAAAGCAGACCTCACTGTTTGAGTCCACATAATGTGCTTCCACATTCCATGAACAACTGCCAGTGATACCCCGATCACAGTACCACAGGTCAGTGGTATCCTGATCACAGTATCGCAGTGGTACCTGATCCCAGTTGTTCTAGTCCCTTGCATGTGAACTGATCACTGATTGGTAAGGGCAGTAGCTCATGTGGACAGACATATATATTTAGGGATGTGTGTGTCGTGATTGGTCACCCAGAACAACCTATACACAGTGCCTATGGGTGGCCACCAATGCCAGCTCTTATTTTCTGCGCCTGATTGTGTGTGCCAGTATAAGGTCTGTGGGACACTTTTTTACACAGATGGGCAGCCCAGTCCTGAGCTGCCCAGGGCTACAGTGGCGCTGAAAATGACTGCATCCTGAGTGCAACCTGGGCAGCGCCAGTGGCTCCTCAGGAGAAGGGGACTTTTGTTCCCTTCCCTGGGTAAAATGAGTAGCCCTGCAATGGGGCTACTCAATTCTATGGTGATCAAGAGCCTCCATGTCAGGTCGGCGGCCTGACATAGAGGCTCAGGATCCGGCAGAGCAAAGCTTCACCAGTCCCACCTCCCTTCCATCCCGCTCCCTCCTTCCTGATATGCCTCCTCCCCACCCTCTCCCCACCCTCCCTCGTCTTCCTCCGCCCCAGAACGCCTCTTTCCCACCTTCCCCATGCCACCTACCTCTCCACCACCCGGTAGTCTGTGTGACCGCAGAGTGGCAGTCAACTGGTGCTAGCCCAGCACTAGCCAGTATTGAGCTAGTACCATTGCTGGACCAGCGCTGAGGGCCGCAGACATGCCTTATGGCATATTTGAAAGTGCACGCTGGTGGTAAGCTGGCACGCACAGTTTAGGGGTGGACCTAGAGTGATTTGTGTGCTTACAGGTACACTTGCACCAGACTACACTGTCCGTCATGGAGTTGGAGCACTACTCTGGGTGTACCACTCGGTTCACACTCAGTTCCATGTAGTTATTTTTGTATTTGCATAAATCTCATTTTCATCTCATTTCAGGTATTGTTTATGCTCCACTTTTCCTTCCCAAAGAAACCCAAAGCAGCTAACAATAAACAATGGATGAAGCAATGGATGCGACACATCAAAACAAATGACAAAAGTCATTATATGTATGTACCAGCCCTTGAGCACACCCAACTTTCTCTGGCTTGTGCCCTCTAGTTGAGACACATCTCAATGAAAATGAGAAGTTGTGATCATCTCAATGGTAGACCATACTTTACATTTTAGGCACCTTGTTAAAAATTAATCGCTGGTTTAGCAGTGCATCTCAAGAAGCCGGCTGGAGCCAAAACAGGTTTTTAATGTCATGTTTGCTTTTGTTATTGTTGAAAAGGATTTCAGTCCTGGATCCTAGACTGTGCAAATCCCCAAGGAGCTAGTTAAAAATGAGCAGACAAACTCATTTCAATTCTGTGCAATTTTTCTTCTTATGTGTTTGATGAAAAGTTCTCCCTCCTTGTTGACATGAGCATTGAAATCCACAAAAAATGTGGGTCAGCTCTAGTGTAGATTCCCTGATTTACACTGGGAGGGGGCTGGGGTGAGCTAAAAAAAAACGGCTTGCTTAGTTGGTGAGCTGCTAGAATAGCTAGCTAGTAAGATGAGGGTTGAACCAAGGGCTCCCTGGTTTACAACTCATACTTTTAGCTACTTCTTAAACCAGTTTTCTATGAATGAACAGGAGCATGTGCTCATGAACCCATCAAGCTATAGTACAATCCTAGCAACTGTGAGCGACAATCCTAGTGACTGTATTATCAAGCTATAGTACAATCCTAGTTGATGTGAGGTTCATCTGAACCCTGAGGCAGGGGGGACAGTGGACCCTTCAATGTGTCCAGGTTGTGAGGGAGCCTAATGCTGGGTCGAGGATTCCCCAGGAGGGCCCAGGAGACCCCCTCCCATGTCTCACCCCTGGGTGAGCAGCAGAAGCCAACTCCTCTTCAGCCCCCTCCCACTTATCAATAGCTTTCTTTCTAAGGTGCCTGCCTTATTTCAGGTGCTTGGAGGAAAAAAAAAATACTGTATTTCTAAATGTGACTTCTACTGCCGCTCTGTGCAGCCAAGACCTCCTGATGTTTGAGGTGGCATGCCAAATGCTAGCCCCCCCCATCTGATGATGTGCCAGCCTCTCTATTCCTCCCGATCTCCAATGTTCTAGCTCAACACTCGCCTCCTCTATGCAGTATCTTTTCCTCTCTGTCTTTTCTTCCTTTTCCAATCCAGGGTGGAAAGAGAAGTAGGAACAGGCGAAGCAAGTAGGCCGGCAGAGACGCCCCCCCCCACGAAACTGCTGCCTTGAGGCAATTGCTTCAGTTAGCCTCATGGATGAGCGGGCCGTGGACCAGATTCATCCTGGGTGGTCTATTGGATGGACCAACAAGGTCCTTTTTGTGGCACCAACCGTGACCCAGAATAAGCACAAAACAAATGTTAAGCCGTAGAGCTGAATCCAATACTACATTCAACGGCATAGATATGCTGGGGACGGTCAATTCCTCCCCATAGCAGAGTCAATTCCTCCACATAGCAGTTGTTCTCCATCTCCACTGGGGGTGATAGCGTTTACCTCTATCATGCTGCAAGGGCAGCAAAAGCAGCCCTCCTGCTTGTTCTGGCTCCCATGGATCCATTTCCAGGCTCAGGGAGGGAGGTGACTGCACAGGCGGGGGTGTGACACGATGCAGGGGGGTGTCATCTCATCATGTGGCCCTGGGTACCCCCTCCCCAGCTATGCTACTGACTAGACCGAGTACTGAACGCTTAGTGATTTGATACTGCACACACATGGTGCATTGTTCTATGAGCTGAGCTGCTTACTGTTCATAACAATCAGCAAAGTTATCTTTTGATCTTGATAAAGCATTGATTGCGAATAAGGGAGGGGATGGAGATGTTCGGCCACGTGTGCTGCCAGAGCCTCAGATAAGTGTTTACTCTGACATTTCAAGCCTGCCTGATTAGACACAGGTTCCTTCCCACTTTAGAAGATTAGGGTTGTTTACGCTTTTAAGCAAAGACAAAAACAACCCTGACATTCAGACCTGTCATGTGTTGCTTTTCTAGCCTTTTGATGTCAAGTTTGGTTTTTTTTTTTTTAATATACAGTATATATATATATATATATATACTGTTTTTAACATACAGTTTTTTAAAATATACAGTTTTTAATATAAAGTTTTTAATATACAGTTTTATATATATATATATATATATATATATATATATATATATATATATATATATATATATATATATATATATATTCCCATTATGCAGGGACTGAAGAGAAAGAAAGAAAATTCAAATTAAACGGAGAATTGTGAAGGTTTTCAGGCTTCATCATCACCCATCCTTGATTACAAAATGATCCATGTCAATCATTTTAATAAGACACCACAAACTGGAATTGAAAAGGAAACGGTTGAAATGAATAAAAAGAATTTAAAGAGCAAAAAGTTTATTTATGGGGAAAAAAGTAGTGGGTAGCACCATTCATGGTTTTAATGCATCTTCATAATGTGTTTGGTTGGTTTTACAGACAATCTAACTAAAAAAACAAATCTTGTTTTTCCTTGAATGGTTTTTGCAGGGTCAAGACCTCCCTGCTTTGCAGAATTCCTTGCACAAATAATGTCACATATTGATTTCAGTTGCCCTAAGTGGCGTCATCACATCACTAGACCAGATAGCTGTGTACCACTGTGACATCAACCAGTTTCCTATACAATCTTTGGCTTGATGGGGTCATCTCTGTGACCTGTGGCTTTACACGGTTTGTGTCACCTGGTGCGGAAGGCCAGTGCATCACCCTCAGGATAGATCTCCTACCATGCAGTGATGCACCAATGCCCCACTCCTGTTGGTTTTTTGGCTATAACTTTTGAAAGAATAGAAATATTTTATTATGGTTTGCCTCACTGCATTCCTCGTGAAATTATAAGAACATAAGAACAGCCCCACTGGATCCCAGTTCAAATAGTCCCCAAATGATCCCAGAGGTCAAATAGTCGCCCTCATGCTAAGAGAAGTTGCATCGGGCCAGTGCGGGCTCCAACAAATCTCCAGAGGGCCAGAGGCTCATTGGAGGCTGGGGGCTCCCTGAAGGCCGCATTGAGAGGCCTCGAGGGCTGCAAGTGGCCCCAGTGCCGGGGTTTGTGCACCCCTGGTCTAGGGGAAAGGCAGTATTGGCAACCTTCAGTCTCGAAAGACTATGGTATCGCGCTCTGAAAGGTGGTTCTGGCACAGCGTCTAGTGTGGCTGAAAAAGCCAATCCGGGAGTGACAATCCCTTCCACACTGGGAGCAAGTGCAGTCTGTCCCTGGTCTGTCTCCCTGGCTATGGGCCTTCCTTCTTTGCCTCTTAGCCTCAGAAAATCCCAAACAAGGTTGGCGCAAGAACACAGCCCTGCTTCACTCCGCTTCGGATGTCAAAAGGGTCTGATGTGGAGCCATCGAAGACAACAGTGCCCTTCATGTCCTTGTGGAAAGATCTGATGATGCTGAGGAGCCTGAGTGGACATCCGATCTTGGGGAGAATCTTGAAGAGGCCGTCTCTGCTGACCAGGTCGAAAGCCTTTGTGAGATCTATGAAGGCTATAAAGAGTGGCTGTCATTGTTCCCTGCATTTCTCCTGCAGTTGTCTACCATATCAGTGGTGGACCTGGGAAAGGCAGTATATAAATAGTTAATGAATGAATGAATGAATGAATGAATGAATGATAGTCTGCCCACATCCTCAGGATGAGCAATCCAAAAGGTGTCCCAAAGATCAGGATGGAACATTGGTCACATCTGGTGCTGTAATGATGATTGAGACCATGTAACCTGCTGGCTGGATCTGAACTCCTATGGTCTCCAATGAGGACAAGAAGGTCTTTAAGGTATGAGGGTCCCATGTGAGTCATTAAAAGTTAGAAATACCTTTTGAAGATCTAAGTGCATGGACAACGGCTGGGTAGCCTTGATTTGCAATTTCCTGCCCTGTATCGCTGACAAAAAGCCTTTTTGGTGAAAGCTTCTGAAATGTTTGAGAAGGAAGATTTTGCCCTCCTGCTAAAAACTATTAGCATTTTTGATATGTGAGTCCTGAACAAAACGTACATTTCTCATTAGGCGAGAGCAAGGGCCTCGGCGCAAGGCCTCGGTGGCATTGAACAAGCCTGACAAATGGGAGCTTAGGCTGGGATGGGAGGCAATTGTGCTGGCTGGCTTGACTCCGAGAACAGATAATTAGTGGAGTGTTGTTTTTGGTTCCTGCTTTGCATGAAATCTTGTTTTCACGCATAGCTTTGGTGAATTTATATAGGAGACAGTAACACAGGGAAGGAAGGAGAATGCAGTGTGTGTTTTTCCGCCGGAGCAGGAATGCCCATGCAGGGGGTGGAACCAGGTGGGGGAGGGTGGAACAGAGGAGGGGTGGGCAGAACTTGGCAGTGGTGGGGCAGTGACGGGGCATGGAGGAGGGAGGATTCGGCCCAGGAGGGAGGTGGCAGGTTTGGCCAGCCAAATTCTGGTCCCCTTCCCAGGCCTGGATGAACTCAGACTTGCACCAGCGATCGAGCTGCCGCAGGTCCAAATTTACCCGTTGCGGCTGCTGGGGCTTACGCAGGACAAGGGGGCAAATGTCCCCTTACCCTGATAAGATGCCCAGCAACCAAATCTCCCCCATGGGATAAAGCAGTTTCCTCACATTCCTCACTACCGTGAAATATACATGAGAAATTCGCATAATAAATGACTGAGAGCCTGACTGAGAGTGAGGAGTAATAAATGAATGACTGAGAGTGACAAGTTATGGCTACTCACATGGGAAGTGGGTGATTTAAAAACCTGTTTAGAATCCTGAAGGGCTGCTCTCAACTGACCCTCTAAGCTGGGAACCTTTAAGAGAAGGGCTGAAGCATTGCCTCACCTCTTGCCTGAACTCCTCTACAAGGGGACAATTGTTGTGTCTAATGTGCACCAGTAGCCCTTTGCCAGAGGGAGGGAGCTATAACTTATTCGCTGCTGGCTGTGATGCGCTCATCTCCCATTGTTCTAGCCCCCTGCCATCACATCAGACACCTAGGGGTGGGAGCAGAGGCGTCACTAGGGTTTGCGTCCCCCAGGGCAGGATGCCAGCGCGTCACCCCCCATGCAGTGGGCGGGGCAATACCCCAGGTGGTGGGCGTGGTGATGTACCATCACTCCGCCCCCACTGGATTTTGGCTGTACCTTTCGATAGAACAAAGATAGAACACATTCTGCATGAAATGACGCATTGATTGATATATAACATGATGGGATTATTCGTCCAAACTGTGATTTTAGTGATTTTGGTTGCTACATAAGAACATAAGAACATAAGAACAGCCCCACTGGATCAGGCCATAGGCCCATCTAGTCCAGCTTCCTGTATCTCACAGCGGCCCACCAAATGCCCCAGGGAGCACACCAGATAACAAGAGACCTGCAAGGCCTCCTGGGAATTGTAGTTAAGAACATAAGAACAGCCCCACTGGATCAGGCCATAGGCCCATCTAGTCCAGCTTCCTGTATCTCACAGCGGCCCACCAAATGCCCCAGGGAGCAAACCAGATAACAAGAGACCTGCAAGGCTTCCTGGGAATTGTAGTTAAGAACATAAGAACAGCCCCACTGGATCAGGCCATAGGCCCATCTAGTCCAGCTTCCTGTATCTCACAGCGGCCCACCAAATGCCCCAGGGAGCACACCAGATAACAAGAGACCTGCAAGGCTTCCTGGGAATTGTAGTTAAGAACATAAGAGTAGCCCCACTGGACCAGGCCATAGGGCCATCTAGTCCAGCTTCCTGTATCTCACAGTGGCCTCACCAAATGCCCCAGGGAGCACGCCAGATAACAAGAGACCTCATCCTGGTGCTCTCCCCTACATCTGGCATTCTGACTTAACCCATTCCTAAAATCAGGAGGTTGCGCATACACATCATGGCTTGTACCCCATAATGGATTTTTCCTCCAGAAACTCGTCCAATCCCCTTTTAAAGGCGTCTAGGCTAGACGCCAGCACCACGTCCTGTGGCAAGGAGTTCCACAGACCGACCACGCGCTGAGTAAAGAAATATTTTCTTTTGTCTGTCCTAACCCGCCCAACACTCAATTTTAGTGGATGTCCCCTGGTTCTGGTATTATGTGAGAGTGTAAAGAGCATCTCCCTATCCACTCTGTCCATCCCCTGCATAATTTTGTATGTCTCAATCATGTCCCCCCTCAAGCGTCTCTTTTCTAGGCTGAAGAGGCCCAAACGCCGTAGCCTTTCCTCATAAGGAAGGTGCCCCAGCCCCGTAATCATCTTAGTCGCTCTCTAGTCGCTCTGCTAGTGGTGTCACACACCCCGGGGTTAACTTACTAACACCTTATTGCAGCAGCTCTCAAACTTTTAGCACAGGGACCCATTTTTTAGAATGACAATCTGTCCAAGACCCAACAGAAGTGATGTCATGGTGGAAGTGACATCATCAAGCAAATTAAAATAAATTACAAATAATTAAACTAAAACAAATAATTAAATAAGGTGAAGCCAGCCCTGGTCCACCAAGTGAATTTCCTCTGCCTGCAATAACACCCCCTTCCAAAAACAGTCAGTTTTTCAGCCCTACCCAGTGCCCAGTTCAATTGAAGAACTTCTGTTTAAACCAGATCACTCTCAGGATCCAACTGGCTTTGCAGATCTCAAAAAAGTTCACCTTATCAGCTGAATCCAGTTTAGTGAGGGGGAGAGGCTGGCTTCTGGAGCACTTGTTTAGCTCGAGGTGCAGAGGATCAGGACCATTCTGGTAGCCTTGTACTCTCCTTCACCTGATCTTCCACACCAACCAAGGCATGTTTACTTACTCATGAGTAAACGCAACCTTGAGGCTTCGTTTCGCTTTCCATAGGGCTGAATACATTCATCTGCTTGGAGGGAGGAACTTCCTTCTCAGGTGTTTTTGGGGGGCTGCATTCATTGGATCAGGACCATTGTGGTGCTGTTGGATTCCTCTCAGCCGGCCCTTTCCGACGGACTAAGGCAAGTTCGCTTACCCACGCGTAAATGCACAATATGGCTCGCTTTCACTTTCCATATGGGATCCATGAACTTTTTGTTCTCCGGTTTTTTGGCCATAACTTTTGATAGACAGGAGATATTTCACTCTGGTTTTTTGTATTGCATTCCGCTCCAAATTCCACATCCAACAGTATATAATATGATGGGGTTACTTCTAACCACCGCGATTTTAGTGTGTCACCCCCCCAGTGCGCGTCAGCCCCCCGGTGCGCGTCACCTGGCGCAGCCCGCACCCCTGTAGCGATGCCACTGGGTGGGAGGAATGGATTGCCAGCTACTACCTCCTGGTCATTGCATGGCTTATCAGTAATGACGAATGACTTGGATTTGCAAATCCTCAGTTGGATTTGGAAATCATAGAATCAGAGTTGGAAGGGACCTTCGAGGTCATCTAGTCCACCCCCTGCCTATATCAGAAAATCCTTCTAGAGCATCTCTAGCAGTTTTTTTTTGTCGAGCCTCTGCTTGGAGATCTCCAGTGAGGAAACAGTCACCAATTTCAAATAATTCAAGGAGGAAGCTCGCAATTTAGAGCTTAAAACGGACTCACAATGATAGGTGCATTACAAAGTCACTGGACTCATCCACCAGTTCCTGAAGCTCTAAACATACACTTTGGGGCATCTGTGTAATTCTTGGGGCAGCAGCTGGTGCCCAGACCTTGGGCTAAAAAGTAGAGCTACATTTCAAGCCAGGCAATTACAAGTTTCAGCAATGTCACTACTTACCGGGAAGAGGTTAATTCAGTGGATTCTGCTTAGTCTTGGGCACTGTTGGTCAGTGGTTTAGAATGTGGCATGGTTAACTGGGAGATCCGAGTTCGAATCTGGCTTTAAATGGACTTTAGTCATTTCCTCTGTCAGTTCCAGAGCTCACCAGTGTAAATCAGCATGTCCAATGTCTCACCATGCATTTTCTAACCACTTATAGTTCTGCACTTGAGAGAAAGTTCAAGGTCATGATGCCATTTCAAAGCTCTTGGATGCCAGTTTCTGGGGCTTGACCTAACCCAACAGAGTCTATTGAAATGATATTTTGCAAAGTCCCTGTAATGGGGCTCGCTCAGGTGGTTAAGAACATAAGAACATAAGAACAGCCCCACTGGATCAGGCCATAGGCCCATCTAGTCCAGCTTCCTGTATCTCACAGCGGCCCACCAAATGCCCCAGGGAGCACACCAGATAACAAGAAGACCTGCAAGGCTTCCTGGGAATTGTAGTTAAGAACATAAGAACAGCCCCACTGGATCAGGCCATAGGCCCATCTAGTCCAGCTTCCTGTATCTCACAGCGGCCCACCAAATGCCCCAGGGAGCACACCAGATAACAAGAGACCTGCAAGGCTTCCTGGGAATTGTAGTTAAGGACATAAGAACAGCCCCACTGGATCAGGCCATAGGCTCATCTAGTCCAGCTTCCTGTATCTCACAGCGGCCCACCAAATGCCCCAGGGAGCACACCAGATAACAAGAGACCTCATCCTGGTGCCCTCCCCTACATCTGGCATTCTGACTTAACCCATTCCTAAAATCAGGAGGTTGCGCATACACATCATGGATTGTACCCCATTGGACGGGCTTTGGTCTTTGCTAACTGTGAGCATTGCCTCCCTGCCTGGCTGCGCTTTGCTTCGTTTTACATTGAATGATACAGACAGCAACTTGCCAGAGATTTCCTGCCCAAATGAAAGGTGGTCATTAAGCGCGAGACTTAACATTCTGGCTTTATGAGCTTCCCTGCATGAGTCTTCCTTGACCTTGCTCTCGCTTGTTTGATCAGGAATTTTTTTTTCCTTGTTCTTCAGCTGTTACTGAGAGCACGATCCCAACTTGGGCTGCAACAACCAGGCTGTATCCAGCGCAAGGTAGTTGCCAGCTGGGGAGGCAACTCAGGATACGTTTTCCCCTTACCCCATGTCAAGCCCTAGCCACCCCTATGGCATTACTCAGATCTGCACCAGCTATTTCACTGGTGCAAATCCAAGCAGCCTGTGTAAGGTTGACTGGACCAGGGACGAAGACGAGGGGTTGGATTCAACCTGAGCTACTGTGGACAATCCCATCCCAGGCCTGATCCACCTGATCTACGCCCAATCAACCTCCCGAACCTCGCTCCCCCACCCAAAAGGGCCGCCTCCCCACCATTGTTCTGCCCTCCTGCCATACTCTCCCACCCCCTGCACTGTCCTGCCTTGGAAAGCATGCACTCACCAGCACAGGGTCCAAATTCATCCTCCAGGAGCTGGCATGGGCCTCTGTGCCAGCCTCACCAACTTCCAAGGTGGCACAAACGTGCTTTATGGCATATTTGCAACACTCAGAGGTTGGCACAGGTGGCCTGCACAGGCTTAAGGCCAGGTATGGATTGCTCTGTAAGTCAATCTTTGGGTTGATTTGTTTTGATTATAGCAGTTAACATAAATAATGGCCCAATCCTATCACCTGTTGGCGTTCAGGGCGCTGGGCCATTGATGGAGTGTCTGCTACATCCAAAACACCAGCAGGAGACCAGGCCAGCCAGGAGAATTAAGTTAAGCACTGTGCCCCTGTAAATGGAACTGGAAGTCCTGCATTCCCAGGTTTCATGGTAGCTTACAAGGAGCACATTAATTAGGAGAATGACCTGCTTCTTGCTTAAGGAAGCAGACCAGGGCAGCTTGAAATGGCAGCAGGCTGGAGGGAGGCAGTAGGTGGAAAAAGGTACCCTAAATCTGCTGCCTGCTCAGAGCCCTTTGCAATCTGCCACTGGATGCAACCTCCATCCGGTGGCTCCAAGTATTCTGCGAGAGCTTCTTCCCTTGTAAAGACTGGGGCACTTGTGCTTTTATGTGACGTCCTTTTCTGCAACTGTTACCCTTCACATGCCTGATCTCGTCTGATCTCGGAAGCTAAGCAGGGTCAGGCCTGGTTAGTACTTGGATGGGAGACCACCTGGGAATACTGGGTGCTGTAGGCTTATACCATGATCTCGGAAGCTAAGCAGGGTCAGGCCTGGTTAGTACTTGGATGGGAGACCGCCTGAGAGTACCAGGTGCTGTAGGCTTATACCATAGTCTTTCGAGACTGAAGGTTGCCAACCATCTCCCTATACTGAACACTATCTCCCGATCTTTTCTGATCTCGGAAGCTAAGCAGCGTCAGGCCTGGTTAGTACTTGGATGGGAGACCGCCTGGGAATACCAGGTGCTGTAGGCTTATACCATGATCTCGGAAGCTAAGCAGGGTCAGGCCTGGTTAGTACTTGGATGGGAGACCGCCTGAGAGTACCAGGTGCTGTAGGCTTATACCATAGTCTTTCGAGACTGAAGGTTGCCAACCATCTCCCTATACTGAACACTATCTCCCGATCTTGTCTGATCTCGGAAGCTAAGCAGCGTCAGGCCTGGTTAGTACTTGGATGGGAGACCGCCTGGGAATACCAGGTGCTGTAGGCTTATACCATGATCTCGGAAGCTAAGCAGGGTCAGGCCTGGTTAGTACTTGGATGGGAGACCGCCTGGGAATACTGGGTGCTGTAGGCTTATACCAGAGTCTTTCGAGACTGAAGGTTGCCAGCCAACCTTCTTTTCTGCATATGTGCTTAGTCCGTAAAATCATTTGTCCATCTGGGGCACCCGATGCGTATCACAGAGATTAACCTGTCTGTCTTTCAAGCTTGCTGTGTGTTTTACAGAGTGCGAGCCCGATAATGATGCCTTTTCCACCCATGGCAATTGAAAGCACTTACAGCAAAAACTGCTTGGCACCAAAGGAATTTGAAATCATTTTGCCCTTTTAAAATGTCTGCAAAATTGGCTGGCCCGGCCAGACGGATATCCAGAGCTTGGCACACATCGCAGTGGGTTTCCCAGTAATGGCTCCAAGCAGGTAGGTCCTGTAAATGATCTCTGATTGCAGTAAGTTCCCCCCAAATGAATTAATTAATCATTCAAAAGGTGAGAGGGGAGGAGGACCAAGAAAAGATAAAACGGTAAGAGAAACAACTGCTGGGAAGAGGAGAAGATGGGATTATGAGCGGTATCTGCGGCACCAAGGTGCTTACTTTTTAATTGCTTTTCAGTGTGCCTTCAGTTCTTTTGCTGGTTTAAAGATTATGCAGCAAGTTGCTCAAGGAACTGGCCTGATGGTTGGGTTACTGGGTGTGCTTCTGCCTGTTCTAGTGCAGGTTAGAACATAAGAACAGCCCCGGCTGGATCAGGCCATAGGCCCATCTAGTCCAGCTTCCAAAATCTCACAGTGTTTACTCAGGCAGCAATCCAATAGACACTTACCTAAGATTAAGGCTGCAATCCTAACCACACTTTCCTAAGCCCCATTGAACAAAATAGGACTTACTTCTGAGTAGACCTGGTTAGGATTGTGCCCTAAGTCTCATTAGGCTTTATGGGTCTGAATAGACATGCACAGACTTAGACATTTCCCTCTAGCTAAACAGAAGAAAACTGTATTTGACCATTTACTCCCAGCAGAGCCCCAGTATGGTGTGCATGTTTTGGGGCATAGAGAAGGAATTGAAAGAAGAAAAGGAAAGAAGCGGGATTAAAACTGGGGAGAAGGGTTCCTGAGGTTTCAGAGTGGAAGACCCTGGCTGGAGAAGGGCTCTGTGTAGCCTGTAATTAGGGCTACAGGTGGGCCCAAAAGCAGGCTGTGAATCACTTTGTCACTTTTAGTGGGGGAGCTAGTCTCTCCCATGGAATAAACACTCTCAATGTCCTAAGTCTCAGAATGTAGCCAGCAGAGAAGCCCTCTTACAGATGACTTTGCTTTCAGAAGACACTCTGGACTGTACTCTCCGGATCAGTGCACTCCTTACTTCTGCCTCTTGCTCTCCACAAAGACAGCATTTGTCCGCAGATTTTTCTCCCTGTGATCTAGAACGCTGAGTGCCCAAACAGAAGGCAAGTTTATGTTCCTTTGTTTGAACTATCCTCTTGAGAGCGTTGCTTTCCAAAGGGAAATTCTAAATGTACAAACCAGGACCCTGATGATTCGTTTCAATGGGCCTGGATTTGTATTATATCTTTATATAATCTACAGCTGCGATACAAGGACATCTGCAAGAGGGATCTGAAGGCCTTAGGAGTGGACCTCAACAGGTGGGAAACCCTGGCCTCTGAGCGGCCCGCTTGGAGGCAGGCTGTGCAGCATGGCCTTTCCCAGTTTGAAGAGACACTTGGCCAACAGTCTGAGGCAAAGAGGCAAAGAAGGAAGGCCCATAGCCAGGGAGACAGACCAGGGACAGACTGCACTTGCTCCCAGTGTGGAAGGGATTGTCACTCCCGAATCGGCCTTTTCAGCCACACTCTTCGCTGTTCCAGAACCACCTTTCAGAGCGCGATACCAGAGTCTTTCGAGACTGAAGGTTGCCAACAACAAATCTATTATATAGATCTATTATATCTACAAATTATATACTTATTATATCCAGGCCCAACCTTATCGTCAGATGACATTTTAATGATTGTCAGACAATTTGTAGTTTAATTAATGTTGATAGTTTTCTCATCTAGAATACCATTTAGGAATACTATTTTTCAAGATCTTCATTGGCTGGGAGTATGATATACTTTTGAAATGAATGAATGAATGAATGAATGAATGAATGAATGGGGGAACTATCTAACTTTCAGATGTAGCCACAATGCAGCCCCAAGATAAAGGAACAAATGGCCTTACTTTACCTTAAGGAGGCCTCCATGACTGCCCTGCCACCACAATATGCACGTGCCCCATTGGTACAACTGCATCAGAGCTAGAAAGTTGGACAGGATTGAATGACTCACATGAGTAGACCACTCTGAGCAATGAAGAGGAAAAAGAAAAAGCAATATATACACAAATACATCACAGGGATGAAAAAAGAGTTCACCAGAACTACAGTGCCACATTTTCCGTGATGAACAATTTTGTTTATTTTCAGTTTTAAGCTCTTTTTGTTTTTTAGCCATGAAAAATGTCTCTCCCTTCCTGGATCCTCTAAGAATCTATTTTCCTGGCACCGCAACCGTTCTGGAGGTTCACGTCGCATCTTTCATGCTCCCTGTTGTCCCTTCAGAGACCAAATATGCAATGTACCTTCTAATGAAACGATATAACACTATATCGCAGAACCAATACGTTCTGCACACGTGGCCAAGATCTAAAGATACCCTTCCATTTCTCATGCTTGATTGCAGGCAGAGCTCCTACACGCATTTTCAAAACAAATGGTGGAAAAAAGGCACTCAAGAGTTAATCTGGCTCTTTTTCAGCTGGAGAAGTCATCCTTCCTTCCTATGAGTAATTGATGCCCTACTGGGCTGTCAGGGACCTTTCTCAGAAATCAGGAGTGACTTTCATCTTTGTGAGCCATTAAAGAAGCCATGCCTTCTACAACATTGTCTAGCATTTGTGCAGGTGGGAGAATGTGCGCTAGTCCCTTGTTTATATCTCCACTTCAACCAAGCAGCAGAGAATGACTGCTGGGTGTCGTAATGCATTCTGGGGGGATGTCTTTTTTTGCTCCCAGAATGAGATTCAACCAAGCAAATGGGAAAGAACGGGTTGCACCCAAAGATTCTCCTCCTGTGGAGAAATGGCTCTTCCTCCAGAGCAAGCGTCTCTTCCTGTGGAGCAAGCAACTCTGAAAGCCAGTAGCATAGCTAGAGGGGGTGCAAAGCGCTAAGTTTTCCAGGGAGCCCAAGCACAGTGTGCAAGGGGCCCTACCTCCTCCCCTTTGGAGCCATGCATGTGCCTCTCTTTTGCTCCCTGTGCCTGGAATGGCTCCGAAAGGGGAGCAGGAGCGCCAGCTTGAACACCGTGGTGAGGCGACCTGCCAAACTTAGTGCTTTGCATCCCCTCTAGCTATGCCACTGGCTTTGGGTGAACTGGGTTGGCTGTGGCTGCCTCCAACAAAACCATTTATCATAGAATTATCTTATTAAAGAAGAATTATGCACGCATAAGGGAGGAATTGAATGGGGATGAGACACTGGCCTCCCGCAACAGGCGACGCAAGCCCTAGTGATGCCACTGCTCCTTGTTTCCTTCCATGAAACCCAGAAGTGGGACTCATGGGTTTCACAGCAGTGCATGAGGAGTGCAAAGGAGGGCAATGGTCAACTTCTCACTTGAGTGAGCGGGAAGCAAATCGGTGCAGGGTGCATTGATGGCAGCTTGGAGAGAGGCAGTAGACTTGGCATGAACAGTACCCCAAATCTGCCCCCCCCCAAGACACCTCTCAATCTGCTTCTGATGCAACCCCATCGGGTGGCCTCATGGATGGGCCAGCAGTGATCCTGACAACCACTCATCCGTTGACCATTGGTCAGTGTAGCAGTACAGCACCAAAACAATTTCAAGTGAGTTCTCCTCCCAAACCACCACTTCTTAAGCATTGTGTGTTTGCCTAAGCTGAAGCCTTTAAGCTAGAATTTGGAACATAAAGGCCCTGCTGGCTAATATCTATTTGAGCTGCCAGATGGCAGCTAAATATGTATTTTGTGTTTTTTGTTTTTTTTTTCTGTAGACAGCCAAAGAAACAAACATCCCCAACTCTTTTGATTTCTTATGCAAACTGTCCCCAAATATGCTCAACGATTCTTCTCTCATCATACCTCAGACTGGGAATTCCATCCGATAGGTAAGCAAGCATTGCCAAGATGTGCAGCACGGCCTCCTACCAGTGGCATAGCTAGAAGGGGTGCAAAGCGCTAAGTTTTGCAGGGAGCCTCACCGCAGCGTGCAAGCGGCTTCGCCTCCTCCCTTTCAGAGCCATTCCAGGTTGGGGGGGGGGAGCAAAGTGAATGCAGGGAGGTGAATGCCTCCATTTTGCTCCCCTGTCTGGAATGGCTTCAAAGGGGAGGGGCTGCTTGCACGCCACGGTGAGGCTTCCTGCAAAACTTAGTGCTTTGCACCCCCTCTAGCTATGCCACTGTGTCACTACTCCAAACTCACAGGGGTAACTTGCAGCATCCCAGAGCTAAACCCACCGGAGCATTTTTCTGAGAAAAGTAGCAGGAACATAGTTCATTTTTGGTTTTCTGTCAGCTTTAAGAATGCCTGTTTGAGAGCCTTTTGCTACAGTGGATGACTTTGATGGCCATTCCATCTTGAAACCCCGAAGACATCCTCAACCACTTTGGCTCCTGTGACTATGAGTTGCAGATGGAGTCATTCAAATAAGTAACAGAAATCCTGTATCTGGCACACACAGGGCCTCTGAGAGGAATTTTATCAGGGGGTACAAAGTTTCTTTGGGGCCCCTTCCCCAAATCATTGCAAGAGATTTGTATCGTTGTATTTAGGCTCACAGAAGAATGGAAAGTGTCCTGTGTACACCAAAACAGACTTCTACAGCAGCTGTAGTCCCGCAGCTCTGTCCCTGATCAGGGCCTAGGAGAGGGGGGTAAAGGGGGTAATTTGTACCCGGGCCCAGGGCAAAAAGGCGGGCCCAGAAATTCCCTGGAATCTGACATTTTCCTATTTACTCAGATTTGTTGCCAGTATGGGATGCTGGGGACATTACTGATGCCACCTGGGTGGGTAGACCTGGGCTCCAAAGACTTTTCCAGCTGTCTCTACCCTCCGCTCACCCTGCTTTACCCCTCCCTACCCCTATACTGCTCACCTGTCACTACCCTCCCCTGCTCTGTTTCACCCCCCCCCTTTGCAAAGGGGTCCCAAAAGAAATTTTGTACCCCCTGATAAAATTTCTCTTGGAGGCCCCATTCCTGTACACCCCTATACTCCTCTACACTTCCTCATGGGAAGCAAATCCAAAAGCCAAAGAGCAACTGCAGCAGATCGGTTTCCTCCCATATGTGACACTTAAGGAATGTGTGTGTTCCTGGGACTCGTGTGTATGGCTTGTGGCTTGTGTGTATGGCTTGATAATGCCCCCAGCATCCCATGTAGGCAGTGAGTCTGGGTGAGATTGGAAAATGGAAGATCCCAGGAAACTTCTGGGTCCCTTCCTTTGGCTCCCGGGCCCCCTTTCTGACCCTAGGTTCCGGTACAATTTACCTCCTTTACCCCCCTCTCCTAGGCTATTGGTGCACAGCATACAGCAGGTGGAGCAAAAGTATTTGCTAGCCTTGAGAGAGGTAATCTAAGGACAGTTTTACCCTGGCTTTAAAAAAAAATGTAATTAGGACTAATGCATTTTTCGTGTGCAGCATTAAAAACACAGGCTTGTCCTTTTCTTTGGAAAGGGAAGAGCCTGTCTGTTTGGAAATATGCAGAAAATTATTTATCAGTATCGCAAAAGGTGTATGTTTGAGGTAGGGCAGTTGGGTTGAAAACATGATCCTCACCTAATGTCTCTGAGAGCTGCCTTATTTTCTCTTTAGAAATGCAGCCCTACCCAGTGCTGTGGAGGGGGAGATGGTTTTGCCCCAGCCTGGTCACAGATTGCCCCGATCAAAGACCTTACTGATGTTTCTCGGTACTTAAGCCCCCACTCCCACCATTTTTGATGTTTTAATATTGTTTTTATCAGCCCCTTTTTCTTGATTTTACTGTCATATTGTACACTGCTTTGAGCTCCAGAAAAAAAGCAACATAGAAATCTTTTAAATAAATACATACATAAATTTGGATTTGTATAGAATCCAGTCGGCAGGCAAACCAGAAGTAAGTCTGAGACGTGAGAATTTTCATCTCTGGCTAACAATTGCCTGATTATTCCTGAACCATTCTGCTCGCCAGGACATGGTTTCTGGATCCCAGGAGCCTCCCATTCAAGCAACACCATCCCAATGCGCGCAATGAATAACCAATGACATGTTATCAGTTTGGAAAACAAGGCCAAGATGATTTATATGCACCTTGAAGAGTCTCCGCATGATGGAAATCCATTTTTAATAGGCAGGCCGCGTTTTGAGTCTGAATTGGCTATTGTGAGACAGATAATGGCTGGAAACAGCTTTAGAAAATGGATAGTCTTTACACTGGCATTTGGTTGTTTCCTACGAGGAAATTACAAGTAAGAATGGCCTGTGTGTATTTTTAGCGCCCATGTCTTCGTCATCATTCCTTGTGAATGGATCATAATTTCCTACCAGATGCTAAGAACATGAAGATGTGTCTAGAATCTGAAGCCCATCAAGATGGAGTTATCAACAGAGATCCATGATGGAACCTCTTGGCCTCCGCTGGAGATGTCAATAGAGATCATCATCAGTGGTTGAAAACCACTGGACCAAATTTGGTCACCTGGACCAAATCACAGGAGCCAGGGTTCATGGTTGTCACCTTTAAAGCCCTTAAAAGGTTGGAACCACATAAACGTGCCTTAAGAGTTCCACTCTCTCAAGCTTCTCTAGGAAACCCAATCTCCCTCTCCCCCATGTTCCCCACCCCTTTGTTCTGTCCCTTCTCCTCCTAAGGAAGCAATTCCCACATTTACCTGGGTCACAACACCCCCACAGCCTCTTCTTCCCAGTTCAGCCGGGTGCCACTATCTTGGATCTCATGAAATCTTGTGAGATTCAAGATGGTGGTTCCCAAATCTTCGCAAAAATCCAAGATGGTGCTGCCTGGGGAGAGCAGGTAGGAGTGGTGATCAGGGACATCCCTGGCAACCTGTGTGTGTCGCAACACCCTAAGATGTCACAGCACACACTCTGGGAGCCCCTGTTCTAAGGTATTCCTGTCTCCTCCCATTGTCTTTCCTCCTTCTAATTGCTTTCCCCATGAGCCCACTGAATATGACGGGTAGCGATGTAATTCTCCCATGTAGATTAAGGGCCCAATCCTATGCAACTTTCCAGCACCCTTTCCACCATGCAGCCTCAGGGTAAGGAAACAAATGTTCCCATACATTGAGGAGGTCTCTGAGATTGCCTCCCCATCACAAGATGCAGTGCACAGACTATTGACACGGCTGATCCAGCACTGGAAAATTGGATAGGATTGGGCCCTAAGTGCCACCTCCTGATTTTAGAAATGGGCTATGTCAGAATGCCAGATGCATGGGAGGGCACCAGGATGAGGTCTCTTGTTATCTGGTGTGCTCCCTGGGGCATTTGGTGGGCCGCTGTGAGATACAGGAAGCTGGACTAGATGGGCCTATGGCCTGATCCAGTGGGGCTGTTCTTATGTTCTTAACTACAATTCCCAGGAAGCCTTGCAGGTCTCTTGTTATCTGGTGTGCTCCCTGGGGCATTTGGTGGGCCACTGTGAGAAACAGGAAGCTGGACTAGATGGGCCTATGGCCTGATCCAGTGGGGCTGTTCTTATGTTCTTAAGTGTGTGTGATCCAATTCAGTCAGGCCCGGTTTGAACTCCTCCCACCGTCTCAATGTTTTGAGCACTATAGTAAAGCGTTGTGCATCTTCAATCTCATTTCCATGTTCCTTTTATTCGAAATTAACCATTTGTGAGTTGAGATATGGCCCACAAGAGTTAACTGACCACTGCTTGCTGGCTCATTGGCTCTAGTTGCACTTGGGGAGAGAAAGAGAGAGAAGGTTTTCAAAGGAAAAGGGATGTGGAGTGTTACCAATCCTGGGTGCTGGCTGGAACAGTGGGTCTTGGATGGCGGCTGGAGTGGAGGTGGCTTGATGCAGCACCTGCACAAGACAGGATGCAATGGGTGAAGAGACAATGAACAACTGGCTGTTTCTATTGCACTGCAGTTGTGCTCATTCCTGCATGGAACCCCATCTTGTGCACGTGGAAATGGATCTGTGCAAATTCTTCTTTGCCACTGGATTGCACAGCCTTCCAGCTCAGGCACAGAAGCATTCAAGCACAGGATTTTGGTTTTCAGCATTCAAAGCTTTGTCAATGCTGGATGAAGGAACTTTCTCTTTTTCCCTACTACAGATCGCGAGAGATGATTGTTGAACCCACCCAGCACCTCCACCAGCAGGTCTATCAGCATCAGATCCTCTCCAAGTATTTATTGCAACTTAGCCATTTCATGACACACACACCCCCAGCTAATCGCTGAGGCTAAACAGTAAATTGAATAGTAAGGCCATCTCTGACCGACTCATGCAGTTTAAACAAGCATTTCCGTCTTGAAGGTACTGTAGCAGAGCTCGCGTCTAAATGCATGCTGAAAGTCTCAGAATTGCAGCGCATCCTTTGAAATGGGTGTGCGGAAATAAAGGGAGGGTTTGCAGATCTTGATCCATGCAATTGTGTTTTGCCCCCAGACTGTTTTCTCTCCTATCAGTGACAGTTTGTGAGAAGGAGAGCGTCGGATACAATATTAAACTGTGTAATCAACTCAATGTTCAAGGCAAACAATGGCATGGAAAGACATGTTGATTACAGTCGCCAGTTGGCGATGACCGGGGGTTCATGCAAATTAACAAACCGTAATCAGCTGCCCAGAGTTTTATGAACGGAGCTGCCAGGAAAATCTCACCTGAGGTGAAATTGTTTGGGGGTGGTCCACTTGGAACTCAGTAGTTCTGAGGAATGGGCAGCTTGACAAGATAAAAAAAAATACACCTGGCCCCAGTAGTGGAGCTAGAGGGAGGCAGAACTGTAAGTCCAAAACCTGTCATGTAAGCTGCCCCCCTGCTCTTGGGGTCATTCCAAGAAGCAGAAGCAATCAGAGGTATCTCCTCTGTGTTGCTTTTGCCCCTGGACAGGCTCCAAGAGCGAGGAGGAGCGGCAGCTTACATGGCGAGCTTTGGGGCCGTGTGGGACTTTCAGCTCTACCCCCCCCTCGAGCTCTGCTATTGCCTGCCCCAGCAGTGATGCAGTTTTGTCAACAGTCTGACTTTGGACCAGCAGAGAGTCTGGGCAAAAGTCAGGCAGCTCTTCTCCCAAGGAGCCAAAGAGCTGCAGAAGATCTGAGGGTGGAGACGTGGCAGCCACGGGACCGGAAGCTTCAGGAGTCCGGCACCTGCTGCTGTCCGGGTATTCCACAGAAGTTGGGCTCAGGGACGTCAATGTGGAGGACACTGCGGTGTAGGGAGCTTTCTTTTCTCCAGTCAAATGAGTGGAGATCACAGGAGGCTTCCATGGGTCTGTTTAGAGGTGTCCAGTAACAAGGTGAGTCCTGCAGAGGCGTAACACACTGCCCTGGTGTCCAGGGTAGTGACATCTTGATGCCATGTGACATTGTGATGTCACTTCTGGATTCTCCCTGGAGGATGGGACGCTGGCAGCTTTGTGCCCCCCTCCCATTCCTTCTCCTATAGAGGCTCTACTTTGGGAAGCTGTGCAATCCCAGATCTGCTTTACTTCCTTGCCACTGCTAGTACGAGTAAGAAAAGCTCAAGGGGTGGATGAAAACAGGGCTGACCCACTCATGAGGCTGGGTGGAAACAGGTGCTGCAGGTGGCAGTCTGTGGAAGGCAGTGTGCCAAGTGGGAGGTGACTCACAGCTGACACTGTCACCCTCAGCCACAGCTGCCCCTCCACCTCCAACAGCTCAGCTGCTCCTTGAAAATCAAGCAAGCAAGAAGACCTCCTCTTCCTCCAACACTACTGCTGAAGATCATGTAGGAGGAAGTAGAGGCCTCTACCAAGAAAATGAATGGGAACAGAATCGTGGGCCCATCACTATTACCATGGGCTTCTCCTCTGTTGCGTCTTCAAAATAGGCCAGGCAGGAATTATCCTGGGGGCAGGAGATGCAGGAGGAAGACGTAGTGACAGTGAGCATGGTTGTTAGGGGGTCTGCCCGCAATCCCGCACCAACAAGAAGCAACAAAACAGGCACTGAACAATTCCAATAAAGCAAAGACACTTTCAGGGCAAAGATCTCCGAGGATCAACCACAGAGCTGTCTCAAAGGCACTGCGAGCAAAGCCAGGGGGGTGAGTAATTTGTAAAAGAGATGAGAGGCAAAGCACAAAGGATCTGACATTTGTCTAGAAACACAAAAGCGGCTGGGAGTGCCTGAGGGCTCGCACAGCTGGAAATGCCCACTGGGGATGTTTTGATTGTTGAGTGCCTACAGAGTTGAGGCCAAGGCTCAAGAGTCTTCTCCTCCACCTGTCTAATCACTTTGCACTCTCTGTTCTTTATACAGTGAGCCCTCGAGTTAATGGGGCAATGGGGGGTATCCATTAATGCCTGAAAGAATGCCTTTATGACAGTCCACACACGCATGCACAAAACATATATGACCAGTTTTTAATGCTTGGAAGCTAAGCAGGGTCAGGCCTGGTTAGTACTTGGATGGGAGACTGCCGGGGAATGCTGGGTGCTGTAGGCTTCTACCATAGTCTTTCGAGACTGAAGGTTGCCAACCAACCAGTTTTTAATGATGCAGACCACATCAAAGTCTGTCTCATCAAGGTCTGTTATGACACCGAGGTTCACTGTAGCAACCTCTGCTGAGATTGGCACCATAAATTGCTAATGCATTGCCCATCCAGCCCAGAATGCTTCTTTCCAAGGATATCACAGTATGGAGTCAAAACTGCAGGTGACTTCACAACACAGTCTCGCCAGTCCAAAGAAAGGTCAGCTGCACGTCCCAGTGTAGAGCTCTCTCGACCCACAGAAGCTCTCTCTCTGTACCAAACTGGGAGAGGGCATGGCAAGATAGCAAGCTGGCATCTCCTAGATTCATTTGCCAAATCTGGAGGAAAGGGATGTTTCCTGTGTCCTCCGCGCCAGCAGATAAACTTTCTGGCCTGTGACAGTCGCCTCTCCCTATGGCGAGATGTTTCTCCACAGGGGAACCTGCACCACACTGGAATTGTGATTGATTCTCCGTGCCACCATTGTCAGGTTGGCAAGGATTATCCACTTCTTAACGCTGAAGGAGAGACTGATGGCCCAATCCTAGCTAACTCTCAGTGTGCCGTTGCCGCAGTGGTGGTGTGGCCTCAGCTGTATCTCGCAGGGGAATTTTGGCTGATGGACGTCTCCTCGGGGTAAGGGGACATTTGTCTCTTTGCCCCAGGGCAAGCCCCAACAGCCACTATTGGTCAACTGAGGCCTGTGCAAACTCAACCCCTGGCACAAGTCTGCATTGATCCATGAAGGCAGATCAGTCCTGGGGGTTAGGATTCTTGCGGGCACTGCTGCCACAGAAACGCCCTCCTCCCAGGCCCAATTCGCCCTCCTCCCCACTCCCACTCCCCATATGACAAAGTTATGAGAACCTGCAAGATATTAATTAGATAGTGGGCAACATGCCTAGGTAGCCAAAGAAAAAGAAAAATCAGCCTTTTCTGTGGCACATTGAAAATAAATCAAAACCATGTTGTTCATTCAAGGCACTAATATTAAGTATCTATTTACTCATCTGCCCCTCCAATCTGACAAAGGCCATATTTGAATGAGGGGGGATTCCTTCATTTCCATTTTCTGTTGAAAGTGTAAGTCAAAGATGTGCATCCTCATTGCAAACTGTTTATTGTATTCTATTTTTTATTGGGTGGGAGGAGCTGGGCTATTCATGTGTACCTACCTGCTGATGGAGCAGTGGTGCAGACCCATGGATTCTATCTGTTCAACCTTCTTGGATCGATCCCACCATTGGCTCAGTTGCAGAGTATGTACTATTTACCTAAAGTTTGCCCAGCACCTTTGGGTAGGGATGGGACAGACCCCTGTCCAAAGCCCCCAGAGAGGCACCCACAGTCAGTGTAGACCAAGGTAACTCTGAGCTAGACGGACCAGTGGTTTGATTCAATACAAGGCAGCATCGCACACTAATTTAGGGTCTTTTTCCTTACTGCAATTGGCACACCCTGCAGGCCTGGAGCCCTTTATGGATGTCACTTCTGTGCACCGGACAGGAAAAGCATAACTAGGGTGGAGACTGAGGGGTAACTGCCCCAGGCGCTACACCAAGGGGGGTGCATGACTGCCCCTCAGTCTCCGCCCTAGTTAAAGAGGAGGCACTAGTGGCTTCACACCCCCGTTCCTTTGCCTGCAGAGCCAATTCTCCCTCCTCTTGGAAGAACCCACAAGTGATGTCACAAGGTCACATGACATCACTGCCCCGGGTGTCGGGGTAGTGTGTTACACCTCTGCCAGACAGGCTGGCCATAGCCACATCATATATATAGCCACATGTATATATGTGCCTCCAGGAGATATATATATCTCCTCCAGGAATAAAGAGACAGGTTTTCTACTTGGCAAGCTGAAGTGTGTGTGTGTGTTTTATTATAAGTCTTTGTCGCACTTGATGAGATGATGGGTGGAGGTTTGTAAAAACACAAGAGAGGAGACAGAAGTGCTCAGAGGGAATCATTACCTCCCCACAGACTGCTTATGCATCTTTTATGGCACCTGGGCTTTAAATCAGTCCTGGGCGCCGGGTAGTTAATGGGACTGCACAGCATTTTTGACAGGTGCAACAGACAATCAAGAAACAAAGCGAGGGGGGGGATGATTTTCAACTCTGGTGCCATGTTAACTAGGACTGTGCCAGATCTCCGGAATATAACTGATCCACTAAATAGCTCGTCAACCGTGTTGCCTCTCTTTGCTGGGTTTCCCTGTCAGCCTGGCCTGCATTGTTTGCCGTTCCACACAGCCTTGCCCCACTCCCAGGGACTGCTCGGGTTTGGGGTCGGGCAAGTAAGCAGGCTGGGAAGGTTAGCACAGCATCACGCAAAGAGATCCCTTTCAATTGTCGGATACCGGCTCTTGAATTACAAACATAGGAGACCATTTGATGAAGGCAAGTTGTGCTTTCTCCAAGTAGCTTCTCAGGCATGTTCCTGGACAGGTATTCATACCTGGCAACATCAACAGGAAAGAGAAATATGAGAGTCAGGAGCTTCTTGAGCTGCAGGGCTGTTCCTCCCCTACCTAGAGCCTAAGGCAGTGGTATTCAAACTGGGGCGTTGTGGCGCCCCAGCCTGTGGGTCCTGGCCTCTGTCCCCTTAAGGGGTGGGGGCAGCCAGGAGACAGGGGGAAGGCAGAGTTTGAAAACCACAGGCCTAAGGAACAAAAAGAGGGAAGGGATGGTGCAGACCCTGGTAGCAGAAAGACCCCTCCCTTGCATAGTCCCAATACAATCTGATGTGGGGGTTGCCTCTGGCCATATCTGCAGAGGACGGTGAAGGTGGGCCACCCCCACAGCTCTTCACCCTAGTTGTCTGAAGAGCTGTGGGGAGCAGGGTGGCCCACCTTCACCACCCTTCTCAGTTATGGCCAGAGGCAACCCCACATATCAGTTTTTATTCAGTCGAGTGGCATAGCTAAAGGGAGGTTGGAGGGGGTAATTGCCTTGGGTACCACTTTGGAGGGGAGTACCTTTGGGAGGCCTCCTGAGGCTCACGGAGGCCACACACAGCCTCCCCAGGTCTCAGCGGTTTTGCCAGAGCCCTTAGAAAACAGGCACTTTCCAGTTTTACTGACAACCGATTCAGTGAGGGTGTAGCAGTCACGGCAAAATACACCTGCTGTTGCAGTTGTGGTCATTGTCTCTGTTGCTGCTATCACGCTGCTCTGCTCTTCTCCTCAGCCAGATAACACCAGAAGAAAAAGGTTGTTCGGTATCCAGGATGGGGACCTCCAGCTAGATGGAATCACACATGTATTCTCTAGGCAGGATCCGTCAAGCAAAGAGTCCTTTGGCTTCTGCCCTTTTGCACATGCCTCTGGCAAGCCAGAGGCTTTAGTAGTCCTATGTGGGGCAAAAAGGTCCCATCAGCCTTGGAGAGGCTCCCAAAACACGTTTGTTTTCAAGAAGTTCTTTTCCCAACACTCTCTTGGCTGGCAGGCACACCGACAGTCACATCGACTTGGTACCCAGCCAAGGAATTAAGACTTTAGCACTGTGGTTTATGTGTATATGAGTATATGTGTACGATAGATAGATAGATAGATAGATAGATAGATAGATAGATAGATAGATAGATAGATAGATAGATAGATAGATAGATAGATAGATAGATAGATAGATAGATAGATAGGGGGAGGGAGGGGGAGGAATAGATAGATAGATAGATAGATAGATAGATAGATAGATAGATAGATAGATAGATAGATAGATAGATAGATAGATAGATAGATAGATAGATAGATAGATAGATAGGGGGAGGGAGGGGGGAGGGATAGATAGATAGATAGATAGATAGATAGATAGATAGATAGATAGATAGATAGATAGATAGATATCATACACACAAGTTATTTTCATTGACCTCAAAATAAGTCCAATTACTGGGATCGCTGTTTTTGTTCACTTATCGTAATTCATTTGTAGTCATTTGTTCTGCATGATATATCCAACTTCATTTCCATGAAGTTCTCAATGTACATTTTCAGAAATGACATTAATTTGTTTTGGGGTCCCCCCCTCCCTCAGATGTAAATGGAGACAACTATTACATTTATGAGCAAATCTAAATGAACAGTGATTGGAAGAGAAATGAAGCAAAGCTATATTTCTTTACAAGAAGACTACTGTTGGGTTGAGGGAGAAGTTCATCAGAAGGTCAGTAGCAAAACATAACATCTTCTGCCTGAGCTATTGCAACAAGAAGCCTCGTAGAGACTGAGAAATAACTTTTTAAGATACAGTACCTGACAAAATATAATTGAAATGAGGAAATGGAAATTTATTTTAGGATGATGAGACTACTCAATTACAACACACATTCCAGCCAGCCAGCTCAACAAATTTATTCCCATCATTCATTTTTTTTTTCTTACACTGAAAAAAAAAATATTTAAAAAAAATTAAACATAAGTTTGGCAAGCTGCATAGAATGAAAGAACATAAGAATTGGAACACTGGATAAATCACCCAGTCCAGAAACTTTTGTTCAAGACTATCACACCGTGAGGGCTGGCCAGGCTGTGTTGATAGCAGAAGACTTTAGCCACTACGGTGAAGTCTACTGCAGTAACTCGATGAATCTTGGGCCACCACCCAGTCATTTCAGTTTCATCCTCAAGTTATCTCAAAATGTAAGCTGAGATAGGCTGGGAAACAGAGGTTCCCACAACCGTGACCAGTACTAGGGTTTTTGCTTCCTGGATTATGGGCTATGTCAGATGCAAGGATGGACACCAGGATGCAGGTCTCTTGTTATCTATTTGCTCCCTGGGGCATTTGGTGGGCCACTGTGAGATACAGGAAGCTGGACTAGATGGGCCTATGGCCTGAGCCAGTGGGGCTGTTCTTATGTTCTTAACTACAATTCCCAGGAAGCCTTGCAGGTCTCTTGTTATCTGGTGTGCTCTCTGGGGCATTTGGTGGGCCGCTGTGAGATACAGGAAGCTGGACTAGATGGGCCTTCGGCCTGATCCAGTGGGACTCTTCTTATGTCTGTTGTCTTGTGTGCTCCATGGGGCATTTGGTGGGCCACTGTGAGATACAGGAAGCTGGACTAGATGGGCCTATGGCCTGATCCAATGGGGCTGTTCTTATGTTCTTAACTACAATTCCCAGGAGGCCTTGCAGGTCTCTTGTTATCTGGTGTGCTCCCTGGGGCATTTGGTGGGCCGCTGTGAGATACAGGAAGCTGGACTAGATGGGCCTATGGCCTGATCCATTGGGGCTGGACTAGATGGGCCTATGGCCTGATCCATTGTTCTTATGGATGATTGTGTCCTGGTCAAATGCACTCCAGTCATTGGCAACCCTGGACATTCACGTCTGTTTTTTAAAATTTTCCTTCTTTTTTTATTTCCCAGTTATTTGTGTGCCACAATAACTGGGCAACAAACTATAATTGGGCAATGAACCCCACATTATTTCCTAAACCAGTGCTTCCCAAAGTGTGGGTCTCCACGACCCAATGGCAGGTCTCAAGCCCAAGCACAGTGGGTCGTGATCTGGGCTATCCTGCATGCCATGGCTCTGGTTTGGCTCCAAATAGGAGCCATTCCAGAAGGCCCATTACTTACTGGAGCCTTCAGAGACCTTTCCTGGCCTGGCAACCCACTCTGTACTACTCAGGAGATCTTGGAATGGCCCACAGAAGACTGTAAGCATGTTTTCAGAAGCAAACCACAGAAGTAGCTTATGGAGGCTTCGGAGGGACTTTCTGAGGCCCATAGAGGCCTGTTAACATGGGTCACTGGGCTGGGAGAGGTCTCCAGCAACACCAGGAGCATCACAACCCAACACAGATGAAGAGGTGGGTTGCAGCAGTGCAAAGTTTGGGTACCCCTATCCTAACTAAGCCTTTTATCCCAGCCCTAACTCTTGCCTTCCATTTTAAACATAATAAGTCCTTGGCAACCTTCAGTCTCGAAAGACTCTGGTATCGCGCTCTGAAAGGTGGTTCTGGAACAGCGTCTAGTGTGGCTGAAAAGGCCGATTTGGGAGTGACAGTCCCTTCCACACCGGGAGCAAGTGCAGTCTGTCCCTGGTCTGTCTCCCTGGCTATGGGCCTTCCTTCTTTGCCTCTTAGCTTCAGACTGTCCCTGGTCTGTCTCCCTGGCTATGGGCCTTCCTTCTTTGCCTCTTTGCCTCAGTCTGTTGACCAAGTGTCTCTTCCAACTGGGAAAGGCCATGCTGCACAGCCTGCCTCCAAGCGGGCCGCTCAGAGGCCAGGGTTTCCCACCTGTTGAGGTCCACTCCTAAGGCTTTCAGATCCCTCTTGCAGGTATCCTTGTCTTATATAAATATACATATATTGGATCACAAATGTCTGGGATGAAAAAGGAAGGATGGAAATATCCAGGGCAAGGATGCATTTGACCAGGATACAGCTGTCCAAGACCCAATGGTCCTGTCACTCCAATAACCCCCATGCAGTGGCATCTGGGAACACCTATATCAGAAACAGGCACACAACCCGGCCATGATCACATGGAAATACGAATCGGGCGAATTGTGCGGGGACCATACATGTGGGTGCCGTGTTTGTGGAGAGTTGCGACAAGGCTCTTGGCGTCACGCACAAAAGCCAAGTTCAGTCGATTGATGTGCGGCGGTCCCTCCGCCGTTCCCTTATAAAACAGAACATTAAAATATATACATTTTTAAAGGATGCGATGTGACCTCAATATTGGCATCACGCATAGATCATTATGTTCATTCGTTTTTTAATGACCTGATATGAAGGTTTGGGAGAGCGTGGCGGTTTGCAAATAACAGGAAGCGCTTTGATTTGGGGAGGCAGAGGCTGCCCGTCTCGTACGCGCTCCGTTCGGTAATTGGATTGACTTTGTCTTCCCGCCGCCTCAGGGGAAGAGCTAATTTGCTTCAAATATATGGGATGAAATAACTAAAACTGCAGCCATAAATAATGTTTGATCACAGTTGGGGTTTGCCTCCCATTTTCCGAGTTTTTGCTGGCAGCGGGCCACCGTGCCTTTTGCCTCGCGGTATACATTGCTGGTGTCAAACTGGTGTCTTTGTATTATCTTGGCCAGGTCCTAGCTTGGTATTAGGCCTGTGCCATCCCTGAAATTCTCACCTGAGGGTACTCGGGCGGTGGGAAACAAGAACAGAGCATAAGCAGAACCTTACTGGATCAGGCCAAGAGCCCATGTAGCCCAACTTCCTGAAACTCACAGCGTCCCATCAGAAGCATTTGGGTATAACTGAGAAATGCACCTTAGGTAGACCTAAGGAGCATAGGACCATCCTTTAGCCAGTCAAACACCAGAGAGTGGTGCTGGCTCACCCCCTAGTTGTGCTGCCTCAGAATGGACACCTGATGATTACTCCTACCTTCCTATCTACCCCTGCACACGCCCTGCCCAAGTGACCTAAAAAGTTACAATCTGAAGCAAACACTGAGACTCGAACTCAATTACAATCTGGGGTTGGTGAAAAAAAACAAAAACTGCCAGCTACAAGTCATAAGAATATAAGAACAGCCCCACTGGATCAGGCCATAGGCCCATCTAGTCCAGCTTCCTGTATCTCACAGCGGCCCACCAAATGCCCCAGGGAGCACACCAGATAACAAGAGACCTCATCCTGGTGCCCTCCCTTGAAGTCAATTCAGTTGGCAGTAAAAAAATTCCTACCTGGCCTTCTGAAGAATCAACAGCTAGTCTTAGACTATAGAAAGGGTGAGCAGAAGGGGATGCAGAAGAGTCAGTAGAGTATGTGTAACCTGGTGCAAGAGCTTATTGAATTATGCCCATGATGGACTTCTTCCCATACCAGACCACACAGAATAAATTACAATATCATATGCACAGCCTAAATGCAGTAACATCACTGGAGTGGGTGTCTCTCTATTTTCTTTATTTGTTTATCTATTTTAATATAAGTACAGGTCACCCAACAAATCAGTACCCAGCGAAAAACCAGTGGCAAATTGATGGCACTCACACAACTGAATAAAAGTCCTAGTATGGAAATGAGAGCTGACTCATACTATCACCTTATTGGTTCCCTGCTGTGTCACAACAGCACCTCATTGGCTCTCTAAACAATCAGTTTTCGTTGGTCAGTTTCGAATTATGAAAATCCACTTTTTGTCACATAAGACAGTTGTGTTTTCCTTTTCTAGTTATTTGGCCGTAACTTTTGATAGAATACAGATATTTTAACATGGTTTGTTGCACTACATTTTGCATTAAATTATACGTCAAACAATGTATAACTTGATGATAATCTTCAAAAAAAATTAAGAATTCACAGTTTTGGCCAGTAGTGGTGTCACCTCTCCTGAGACTCGGTGTGGTCTGCACCCCCCCCTCCAGTGATGCCACTGCTGACTGGAGCGTGTGTGTCCCCACACACACACCAGAACATCCTGCTTGTGGTGACCCAGCCAATCAGGGGAGTGAGTCTGCCTTCTGTGCATGAGGAAGGGTGGGGTAAAGACACCAGCATGCAAAATGTGCACTAGCAGACTTATCTGACTTAAAAGACATCTGGGGGGGATGCAAGATATGGGGTTTCTCCACATGGCTCATTGTCTGCCACTCCAACTAATCCCTCTGACATCCACGTACAGCACAGTGGTTGCAAGATGCATCTTCTTCTGGCTTACGAGTTGCATAAAAGCTGCTGAGTTTGAATGCCTTTTGTATTTAGTTTTGTTCACATTGACTAGCAAAAGGCCTGTCGCGTTTGATAGTTTGCAGGGGGGGGATGCATAGTATGCACAGATGGTCAGGTGCTTAAGTCATACCTGTTTTTAATTTATCGCTCCTTTAGTGATGTGCAAATGCTCCTCACGCTTGACCATTTCTGGGCTGTACTTCTACGCTCAGCGCTTGGTGAGGAGTCAAGAGTGTACAGGGCTTGGACTGCAAAAAGACCGTTCCACCCATCCACCCACCCACCCATACACAAACACACACACACACACACACACACACACACACACACACACACACCTCCCCAACACATTTGCAAACTTTTTTTTTTCTGCTCTGAGCTGTAGAAGAACATTCAAAGAAACGTGGTTCGGTTTGCTACAATTGAATCAAAAGTTGTGTTGTGAGAACAGACACAGGCACAGACTCAAGCACCCCTGTTATTCTTGGGGTGCCCTGATATGTGTCTTACTCAACACACAAAGAATTTGCCCTGAGATACAGGAATCAGCCATTCAGAGTCATCTCGGCATAAATGTTGGAACAGGGTTGAGACTAAAGGTCCCAAAGAACTCTATATGTGTCCACAATGAAATATTTTCTTTTAAAAAGGTTGGTCATGTGCATTCTTCCCTTGCCTCAGTGGTGTTGCTAAGGGGGAGTGGGGGGTGCGGGCCATCTTAGGTAATATACATGGGGGGGTGACACCACTATTGGCCAAAATTTTTGAAATCTCAAATAATGCCATCATGTTATATATCAGTCGATGCGTAATTTCATGCAGAATGCAATGAAACAAACCACGTTGATGTATCTCTATTCTATCAAAAGGTATAGCCAAAAATCCAGTGGGGTGGGGCAGGGGTGCATCACCACTCCCACCGTCTGGGGGGTTTCCCCACGCACTGCATGGAGGAGGTCCATCATGAAGGTGATATACTGACACCCCCCCCCCCACACACACCAGGTGATGCAAACCCTGGTGGCGCCACTGTCCTGCCTCCTGTGACGTGCTGGAGGATTACCTACTACATGAAGGACTACCATCTCAGCAGTAACCCAAAAAGAGTCCAATGGGTTACCCTCATGTCACCATTGCTCGTTGCTTCACAGTGTAGCTATGAGTTTTTGGTGATATGACTAGCCCTGTTCCTGGTCTCTCAAACACAACAGAGTATTCAAGCCCAGAAATGGGGTGTAAGGGATGAGTGTTCCTACCTGGGCTGCCCCTGATAGAGAGGTCAATTTGAGCACATGAGACTGGCCACTGGCCCACAACCTCGCATGCGCTCTCAGAAGGGAGTTGATGTTGTTTGTTGCCAGGATGTTCCTCCTAAAGCAGGCTGTTGCCCTCCCTACAGTGTTGTGACCTCTCATACTAGAAACTGAGGAAAGCTGACTATTCTGTAGTGAGATGCTTACCGCAGGTCTCTGCGGAGAGCGATTTACAAGTCTAATAAGCAAAACGCATTTCCCTTCTTTAACGACTGTTTCTACAGAAAGCACTGTCCCCTCCCGCTTTCTCTTTTATAACTTTTCTCCTCCACCTTCTGCCCAGTTTTGCAGCTCTCCTGCAAATCTTCATGGATATCTGTGGGAAAGTAAACACGGTCCAGCTACGAAAGAGGGGATCACATAATGTGTGTCCTCCCCCCTCCAACTTTGGAGAGAGAGAAATTTTGTCATTGGAAATTCCGTCTAGCATCAGTATACATAAAAGTTTAATGCTTGGGCTCCATTGCTATGACAATAGCGTAGGACTGAAGGAAGAGGAGACCTCATTGGAGACTATGGAGAGAAGATGGTGCAGCAGTTTGTAGTGGTTCAGGAGTTGGACTGATCAACTTCAAATCCCAGCTCAGCCATGAAGCTCAGTAGGGTTTCCCAGAGAGAGAGAGAGAGAGAGAGAGAGAGAGAGAGAGAGAGAGAGAGAGAGAGAGAGAGAGAGAGAGATTTCTTTACTCAGTGTGTAGTTAATCTGTGGAACTCTTTGCAACAGGATGTGGTGATGGCATCTGGCCTGGATGCCTTTAAAAGGGGATTGGACAAGTTTCTGGAGGAAAAATCCATTACGGGTTACAAGCCATGATGTGCATGTACAACCTCCTGATTTTAGAAATGGGCTATGTCAGAATGCCAGCTGCAAGGGAGGGCACCAGAATGAGGTCTCTTGTTATCTGGTGTGCTCCCTGGGGCATTTGGTGGGCCGCTGTGAGATACAGGAAGCTGGACTGGATGCGCCTTTGGCCTGAACCAGCAGAGCTCTTCTTATGTTAGAGATAGAGAGACCACAGTGCTAAATGCAGGCACCTCAAGGCACCATGTAAGCAGTTCCTCCCTCTCACCTTTGGAGCCATTCCAGGGACCAGAGCAAAGCGGAGGAGATGCCTCCACTTTACTCCCACTGCCTGGAATGACTTTGAAGGTGAGGGAGAGGTTCCGCTTACATGGTGCATTAAGGCACCTGCAAAATTTATCATGGTGCCCCCCCTTGGGAATGCTATTGATGAAGCTTCCTGAGCCAGCCACTATATCCTCAGCCTCACCTACCTCACAGGGTTGTTGTGAGGACAAAAGGAGGGGAGGAACCAGGTACACCACCCTAAGCTCCCTGGAGGACGGGCTGTATGAAAATGTGATAGATAGATAGATAGATAGATAGATAGATAGATAGATAGATAGATAGATAGATAGATAGATAGATAGATAGATAGATAGATAGATAGATATTGACCAACACATTCCAAGTTAAAACTGTTCCTCAGGGGAAGTCCTTTTGAAAAGGAATCCCATCGCTTGTCTTCCACACAATCTCCAAATAAAACTGGAGACTCTCTTGTAGTTAGTTAGGTGATTGGAGCTAGGTGATTCACCCAGGAAAGCCTTCCTTCCAGTGGCTGTCACCGGGAGGTGTCTTTTAGCTTGTGAGCTCATTCATTCATTCATTCATTCATTCATTCATTCATTTCTCTCCTACTTTTCAGTGACAAAGGCAGCTTTGGGACAGAGCCGTCTTCTCATTCCTTTTGCTAGGGAAACCTCTTTGAGAAATGTTGTTTGGTTTTAAAATTGCAGATCAACATTCTCAATACCTTGAAGAATGCCGGACGATTCCTCCGACTTGGCGAGTCTTTTGAGGTCTTCTTTAGCCCTCTAGTTCCTGTCTTCCCTCATTTCCTTCATTCATGACAAGGCTCAGCAGATGTGATTAGCAGGTGCTCAGCCTGTTCCTTTACCTGCAGCATTTTCTCCCAGATGGAGAGCGTTTCATACAAATGCACCCAAAGCCCAGGGTACAAATAATTCTCTTCTGCCAGGCACGAGCATAAGTGGTTTGTATTGGGTCTGGGAGTTGTCATGAATATGGATTTTTCAGAGGACGGAGCAGAGGTGCCCTTTGATCAAGAGACTTGTTCATGAATAAAAGCCAAAGGAAGAAAGGAGACTCGGGGGTATACGCTCATCTGTTTGCCTGCCTTGTTAAGCAGAGACCATGGCTCTTCCAGACTGAAATTCTGTCGAGTGGCTCCCTGCAATAAAGCAGGCAGGCTTTCATGAAGAACAGGGTGAGCTGGAGCAGAATTTCAATGATCACTGGATGCTTTGATTCTGCCCAGTCTGGTATGCCATTTCATTGGCTTGCAGTAAGCCCAGGCAAAGGGTGAGCATTTCTTGTGATGTCTGACTCAGGGCCCCCCGATTCCTGGATCACAGGAACCCCCATGATCCAAAATATGTGTTTCTCCATTCTGGATCAACATGAGGCTCTGAGGCAACAACAAGGGGAGAGAAGCACACTTACTATCAGGCACTTCCTGTGTCCTATGATTTGATTGTCAACATGCAACAGTGATGTATTCAAGTCCTTAACCCCAAGTCTCAAGTATTGACCTTCAAGTCTCAAGTCAAGTCTCAAGTCCCTGCTCAAATTCTTGAGTCTTGTCTCGAGTCTCTAGAGCAGCGATTTTCATGCTACAGCAAACTGGCATGCCACAAATGGTCTGTAGATATGCCATGGGAGTTTGGGGGAGGGTCATTTATTGATAGGGCCATTGAGAGATGTAAGGCCCCTACTGGTGATGTGTTGTGTCTTGTCAATTGTCAAAAAATGGATGGTGTGCCTTGACAATTTTAGTACCTGGTCAGTGTGCCATGAGGTGAGAAAGACTGAAAATGGCTATTCTAGAGTCTGAAGTCTTCGAGTCAAATTTAACAGAAAAAGGGAGGTGGTGCTGCAGTGTGGGGGGTAGTTGTAACCCCCTGATGGCAAACCCTTCTGAGTTCCTGCTTCCCCCACCCAAGCATGGCCACAGCATGATCACCCAAGCAAGGTGATCCAGGGGCATTTGGTGGGCCGCTGTGAGATACAGGAAGCTGGACTAGATGGGCCTATGGCCTGATCCTGTGGGGCTCTTCTTATGTTCTTAACTACAATTCCCAGGAAGCCTTGCAGGTCTCTTGTTATCTGGTGTGCTCCCTGGGGCATTTGGTGGGCCGCTGTGAGATACAGGAAGCTGGACTAGATGGGCCTATGGCCTGATCCAGTGGAGCTGTTCTTATGTTCTTAAACTACAATTCCCAGGAAGCCTTGCAGGTCTCTTGTTATCTGGTGTGCTCCCTGGGGCATCTGGTGGGCCACTGTGAGATACAGGAAGCTGGACTAGATGGGCCCATGGCCTGATCCAGTGGGGCTGTTCTTATGTTCTTAAACTACAATTCCCAGGAGGCCTTGCAGGTCTCTTGTTATCTGGTGTGCTCCCTGGGGCATTTGGTGGGCCGCTGTGAGATACAGGAAGCTGGACTAGATGGGCCTATGGCCTGATCCAGTGGAGCTGTTCTTATGTTCTTAAACTACAATTCCCAGGAAGCCTTGCAGGTCTCTTGTTGTCTGGTGTGCTCCTTGGGGCATTTGGTGGGCCGCTGTGAGATACAGGAAGCTGGACTAGATGGGCCTATGGCCTGATCCAGTGGGGCTGTTCTTATGTTCTTAAGATGGGCACTTCCTGCCTTGCCTAGGTGATCATGATCACTTCCAGATGGCCCAGGAGGTCTTGCAGCATAATGAAGAATTGCACACACAGACACACAGAGTGACTCAAACATGAAAATGGCTTTGAGTCCCGAGTTGAGTCATGAGTCACAAGTCACTGCCTCTTGGTCCCAAGTCAAGTCTGAGTCAGTGATTGACAGGACTTAAGTCTGACCTGGGGGCCAGATGAGGGACTCTGGTCTATATAATTGGCAAATACACTCTGCATTTGCTCAGGAAAACTTACACCTATTGAACAGATGAAGCTGCCTTCTAATGAGCTAAGCCACTGCTCCATCGACCACATCCTTTGCTGGCTGGCAGAGTGGATCATCCTCCAGGCCCCCTGGAAATGCCAGGGAGTGAACCTGGGACCTTTATTATACAAACATGTGATTAACCACTGAGCTATGACCCTCTCCTAAGTAATGGGTTGGATCTGCCAGGCTAGATACAGGAACCTTTGACCCTGCAGTCTGCTGTTGTGATGAGCTGTTCAGAGCAGCTTCCCTTATTCTTATTTCAGATGCTCTGACATGAAACTCCAGCCCTGATAACTTTTTTTTATAGATGAACTGCTGTGCTCTGGTGTGAATTGAGGCCTGCCTCCCCTCTACAACCTTATCTTCTGGGCTGTAGTGCTTGATTTGTGAAGTCAAAAGAAGATGAGAGAGTAACGGCCCCTTTGGTGCCTTGGGGCAAGGAATATGGGCGCCCCAGACTCTTTGTTGCTTTTTACAGCTAAATTCATCCTCCACTGAGGTCCAGTTGGGTTCTCATTGATGTGATAAACTGGAGTCCAAGCAACGCTACAGCTGGAAGCTCACACAATGGAATGTCCCTGTGCACAAAAAGCTGTAATGCCAGAGTTTCATTGCCAGTTCCCTGCAAACAGGGTTCCCTAGCTGGACCTGATTCACCTACTCTGGTTGACGCAGACTTGCACTAGCGATATCGCTGGTACAGGGTCAGGTTTACCCATAGCAGCTGCTGGGGCTTACCCTGGAGCAAGGGGACAAATGTCTCCTTACCCCAAGAAGACCTCTAGCAGCCATAACCCCTCCCACAGGATGCAACAGAGGCTGCATTGGAACAGGCAGAGCTCCATCTGAGCCAGCCTGCTAGAAAAGGGGTGGGTGGTTGGGGAGTGATTGCTATGATAAATCCCAAGCATGCTGGTCCTTTGGCCTGTGAATCTGAGGCCTCTTGCAATCAGTCCTGGAACTAGCATCAGGGCCTCAGAGATTCCCATTCCCAAATATTTGTGATGAAGCAGGCATCCCATGAGCGGATCTGAGGAAGAAGACTTGAAACCTGATAAAACCCTCGACTTCAGACCCTTGAATGAGGACCCTCAATCCTCTGCACCATCCACTTAGAACCCCTGATTTTGCTCCAGTATTCTGAAAAGACTTACAAATCGATGGTAAGTCCACACCTGGAGTATTGTGTCCAGTTCTGGTCGCCGCATCTCAAAAAAGACATAGTGGAAATAGAAAAGGTGCAAAAGAGAGCGACTAAGATGATTACGGGGCTGGGGCACCTTCCTTATGAGGAAAGGCTACGGCGTTTGGGCCTCTTCAGCCTAGAAAAGAGGCGCTTGAGGGAGAACATGATTGAGACATACAAAATTATGCAGGGAGTGGATACAGAGATGCTCTTTACACTCTCGCATAACACCAGAACCAGGGGACATCCTTGTCTTAAAATTGAGTGTTGGGAGAGTTAGGACAGACAAGAGAAAATATTTCTTTACTCAGTGTGTGGTTGGTCTGTGGAACTCCTTGCCACAGGATGTGATGACGGCGTCTGACCTGGACGCCTTTAAAAGGGGATTGGACAAGTTTCTGGAGGAAAAATCCATTACGGGGTACGAGCCATGATGTGTATGCGCAACCTCCTGATTTTAGATATGGGCTATGTCAGAATGCCAGATGCAAGGGAGGGCACCAGGATGAGGTCTCTTGTTATCTGGTGTGCTCCCTGGGGCATTTGGTGGGCCGCTGTGAGATACAGGAAGCTGGACTAGATGGGCCTATGGCCTGATCCAGCAGGGCTGTTCTTATGACTTGTCCAAAAGACTCCAAATAGCACCAGAGTATGATACGTTTAAGTCCTCTTAAAAGACTTCCTACCAGCTCACTGCTCAGGCTGTAGTTTGATCAATCAGTGGCTTTATTCATGACTCCACAACTCAGTGGCCTTAACCTTCCTCAAAGCAGAAACAGCCATCCCTGAGATATCTTCCGGGGCTTGGCTCTAATTTTCTGCCAGGAGTCCGGCTGTTGTTACGAACATGCTGGTTGCCTGTACCCTGCTATTTCTTCCCAGTGACCCTGCTTCAGACTGGACCCCTCCAAACCTTGCTAGGCATTCACACAGGCGCCGGGCACATCTAAACCAAGTCCAATAGCACAGGGTAAGATGGCGCCTTGGTTTGACTCCATATCAATTATTCCATAATAATATTCTTTGCAGTTAAAAAGTGGGTGTAATCATTTATTCTTGATCCAAAGCTGAAGGCCAATACTATTGTACCAACAGCTTGTCAGAGTAAGATCTGCTTTGTAGGCAGCCTCATCACTAATACATTGTCCTTCTCCACACTAAGATGTGGGGTGTGGGCTTCTGATAGGTGAACAAGGAAGGGGGGTTGTGTACCTCTTCCTTGCTCGGCTCCAGTGACCCTTCAGCAGAGAGAGATGGAGAAGACGGTTGAATAAAGGAAAATATGTTTAAAAATAGATTCCATTTCTTTCTGTGCCCTCTTGTGGTTCTCTGTCTGAGCTGGCTGGATGCAAAACAAGTTGTTATCTAGGAAGCATAAAACAGCAAGCTTTCTGGCATGGAATCCACTGCCTGATATGAGATGTCTGGAAAAAAACATTTTCAATTTCATCCTCATTCTTAGCTTTACAACTTACTGAGGTTGGCAGGGTCAGCGTGCATGCTCAATATTACGTACGTTGGCATCCTTGAGTCTCGGAAGACTATGTTATCGCGCTCTGAATGGTGGTTCTGGAACAGTGTCCTCGCCAGTGCGCAAAGCCTGGGTAAAGTAGGTATGGAGGATAGGCTGTTACCCATGCAGCAAATCCCCCCTCTCCACATCGCTGAAATGGTCCAATGGAAAGGCAGAGGCCAATACGGTTGGTTCCAGCGGCGTCGCAGGAGTTGCCAGAACGTGACTGTGTTCAGCCATGAACTGCCTCAGGGACTCCGGTTCCGGATTTTGCCTCGAGGTTGACTCCTGAAGCCTTTTCCATAACTGGATGTAGCCACAAGGCAGTGGAGGTTTGGGATCAGAGTTTTCCTTCTCTCAGATGAGCTGCCTTCCCAGGCTGACGAGTCCCATCTACCCAGTGGCTGTTTAGTCGCCTCTTACGACAAGTACAGCCAAACCGAGGGCCTATTCTTATCCCCAGCTCCCAGGGCTCAATATTAAAGGGCTGTTATATCTACCTTCATATTTCTAATCCCCTTTTTAATTTTTGCACCCTAAGCAATGGGAAGCTACCTTAAAAAAACATGTGGACAACAATATCTAAGAGCACAATCCTAAGTTGCGCTTGAAACAGGTAGGCCAGTGGGCCTGTTCTGTATCCAGCGCAAGTTTGGGGCTAACTGCAGGCCAGCCTGGGGCAAGGGGAAAATGTTTTCCCTTACCCCGTGTCACGCTGCAGCAGCCCCAATGGGCCTACTCAGAACCTGGCACAAAACCGAGCAGCCCGGGACTGCCCTGGGCTGCCCAGGAATGGAGTAAAGAAAGAAAGAAAGAAAGAAAGAAAGAGAGAGAGAGAGAGAGAGAGAGAGAGAGAGAGAGAGAGAGAGAGAGAGAGAGAGAGAGAGAGAGAGAGAGAGAGAGAGAGAGAGAGAGAGAGAGAGAGAAAGAAAGAAAGAAAGAAAGAAAGAAAGAAAGAAAGAAAGAAAGAAAGAAAGAAAAAAGAAAGAAAGAAAGAAAGAAAGAAAGAAAGAAAGAAAGAAAGAAAGAAAGAAAGATTCTTGTAATTGCTGCTGGCATGAACCTGAGTATGGCTCATTTGTTAACATTGCCCTGAGTCCACTTTGTTGGTAGCCTCTAACATAATTCTTGCAGCAGCTTTAAAAAAAAAAGGGGGGGGATTACTCTTGGTAAATGAGTGGTGACCATCAACCTGTGGTGAACATAATGAGCTGTGTGTGAAAAGCACACTTTTCATCAAAGCGGCAGACTTTTCAAAGAGCAGCAAACCGAACTGCCCAAGGAAGGTGTGAGCTAATTTTTTTTTCCAAAATCACAGCAGTTGTAGTGGGTACAGCATGACATGTAAAACGAACCAGTGTTCTTTGCTGGAAGGCAGATTCCCCACAACGCAAAGGCTATGAGGCCGTCATGCGCAGGACAAATAAGGACATGGAGAGTTTCTTCTTTTTCTCTCCCCCCCCCTTAATATTTACAGCATGAAATATTACAGCATGAAAGGGCAGGCATCTGCAATGGGCATCCCCAAAGAATTTCATGAACGTCGCTCCATCTAAACAGATGCAAGGGGATAGAGCCCTATCAGAATCCAATGCGACGAGAGTGACAGTCCACAGGCTGCATTCCTCAGTAAACACACTGGCTTTGATCTGCTCTGCTTCAGTGCTTGCGTGGAATAGAAACCTCTTGCGGTTGCCTCTGCCTGCTTTTCAATGCGCCTGGTCAAACCTCATGATGCGCAGAAAGCAAAGAGCCTTGTGAGGCAGGGTGAAAACACTCACGATGCCACCCAGACATGCCCTTCATCTTATTTTGCAAATTAGTTTCCGTCGACACGGAATAACATACACATAACAGGAGGGGGACCATCCCCACGTGGAACCATAAATGCGCAATGCGGATAACTAAAATAGGGCAAAATGAATCAGAGCTATTGTATAACAATAAATGTAATGAGGATAAACATTTATCATCGTCTAGATCAGGGGTCTCCAAACCCCGGCCCGGGGGCCAGATGGGGCCCACGGCCAGCTTCTATCCAGCCTGCGGCCAGCCTGTGATCCCCTGAGAGCCTCTGGCCCAGTTGACCAAATACAACGAGAATCGTGCTTGTGGGGTAGGGGAATTGAGGTCCATTTGTGTTTTACTTCTTGGGCCGTGTTGGTACTTGGAGAAATCCTGGACGTCTGAGCCCATTCATTCATCTAATTTCCATCTCTAATGTATTTATTTAAATTATTTATTTATTTATTTATTTTCTGGCCCTCAACATTGTGTCAGATATCTGATGCGGCCCTTCAGTCGAAAAGTTTAGAGACCCTTGGTCTAGATCAGTCAAAGGGACCCTCACAGATAAGAAAATTCCCCGTGGATGATAAGGATTTCATGTGTGTGTCCTCCAAGCCTCCAAACTTGACCAGAGCTGTGCCCCAGTCGGGTCTGGAGTCCCTTTCATAGCGCACAGAGGCTCCGGGAGAACTTCCTCTGTGGGCCTCAGAAGGACATCTGGTCCTGACCAGAACACAATTCCGGTTGGGTTCAAAGCCTGGGGGGGGGGGGGGGGGCTGAGATCTGCAAATGATGAAATCTGTGGATTCTGAACCCCACGGACAACGCAGGCCCCCTGTAAATGTGACCAGGGCAAACATTTATCATCATCTAGATCATTCCCAAATAATCTTTCATCATCATTTCTGAATAAAACGTTGAGCTAAAAGTCTTCAATCAAGCCACATGCAACCTCCTTACACCTCAGACGCCTCCCAGATGCTTCTGAGAGCCAGTTTGCCTCTCAAAACACTCCGGGAAGCCTTCTGAAGCTCAGTGGGGCTACATATGGCCTCTTCGTGCCTGTTAAGACCTCTTGGCACGTCTAGTTGTGTCCGGGAGGTCCTATGAGGCCCTCCAGCTCTGGGATTGGCAACCACGGATATTGAAATGCCAAGCGTGTGCGATAAGTAGGGCCCACTGTAGTTTATTGCTCTTGTGCTACTACTACTACCACCACCACTACTACAGAAATTAGCATAAACCAACTGCAAAAAGCAGCTTTACTAGGAATAGTTTCTATTTTGCGAAGATAGTTATATAGCATCAAAAATATGACCAAAGTCAGACATCTAAGTCCTTGGGCTCAATGTCTGGATAAAACAAATCGGTTAATAACTGTGCAGACAATACTAGAAATGGAAAAAAAAAACTTTTTTTTTTAAGAGCATAAGAAGAGCCCTGCTGGATCAGGCCATAGGCCCATCTAGTCCAGCTTCCTGTATCTCACAGCGGCCCACCAAATGCCCCAGGGGGCACACCAGATAACAAGAGACCTGCAAGGCCTCCTGGGAATTGTAGTTAAGAACATAAGAACAGCCCCACTGGATCAGGCCACAGGCCCATCTAGTCCAGCTTCCTGTATCTCACAGCGGCCCACCAAATGCCCCAGGGAGCACACCAGATAACAAAAGACCTCATCCTGGTGCCTTCCCTTGCATCTGACATAGCCCATAATCCAGGAAGACAGTTTTCTTTCTGATTCAAAGCAACAGAAAACCTTGATACTTAAAAAAAAAAAAAATCTATGTCTTCTCAGGAATATCAGAGCCATCCACACATTTCTGCAGGCTGTCACAACCTGAGATTCACAACGTCAAATGCAGTTTAGTAATCATCTACCAAGGCCTGCTAGATCTTTGACAATCCCCTGGTTCTGCAGTCCCCAACAGGCAGGTTGAATGTGCCTTTCACTGAGCTCAGTGAAGTGGGTAAGAACACTCACGCACTCACCGAGTGGGGAGAACGGCCATTATCATGATCTACACATCACTACTTGGGAAACCTGGTCTTGTGAACTCCTCTACAGTTTCCTGGATTTCCAACTGGGCATACAAATCTAGTTTGTGGCATCGTTTGGCAAGCATCATTAGGAGCCAGGGTGGTGTAGTGGTTTGGGAGGTGGACTTAGACCTGGAAGATCCAGGTTCAAGCCCCCCTCAGTCATGAGGCTTCCTGGGTGACCTTGGCTTTCTCTCAGCCTCACAGGGTTGTTGTGAGGATAAATCTGAAAAATAAATACAGATGGCCAGTTACCCAAGTGGTTATGCACTGTGCTGGTTTTAGGCCCATTTGACCAATTGGGGCCTGCCCCTAAGGGGTTCCCGTGTTAGGCTGGTGGATAGTGGCACTTGCCTGAGTCTGAGAGATCACTTCCCTGGAGCACCACATCAAGCTGGCAGAAGAGACACTGCCTGAGCCAAGTGAGCACTTGCAAAGCACATATTCTGCCCTGCCCCAGAGCCAGGGCTGGCCTTAGGGTGATTTGTCCGTGAGATCCAGTGCTTGGAGGGCTCCATGCTGGGGCAGCAAGCTGAGCACCCACAACCACAGCCAGCGGCTCAGAATCTTCCATGCCAAGGGTCCTCAAGTGTTGCTTCTGGACGGCGCTCCATAGGGCATAGCAGATGATCACTTGGGAAACGCCCATTTATATTATTCACACGTCCAGGGATGACAATGTATGTGAACATCATGTCCTCATCAAGGAATGAAGGCGCATCTTTGGAGACAGTGAGGGACCGAAGTTTAGTGCTAAGCTGAAAGCTTGAATGTTGGGAAGCTCATGGATATGAGAAGGGGATGAAAACAGTCTTACCGATTCCACATTTTTTCACTGCCATCTTCTCTTGCGGAGTGGCCATCTTCTCTTCCCAACAGCTGCCCCTTTTCGCCCAGAACCCCTTGGAATGCTGCATTATGATGCTGGGAAAAATAGCCCCAAAGGCCATAGGAAGAGCTTTTGCTGCTGGTAAACCCACAAACCTTCCTCTCTCTCCCCCCCCCTCCCATTTGTTCCTCTAACTTGCCAAAATGCTCCTCGTTTCAATGTCCAGGCATGGAGAGGCCATGGGAGGTCAGCCCTGCAGAAGTCTAGTGATTTCATTTGTGAGTTTCAAAGGGGGAAATTGTGGCAGGAGAAGGAGGGATAAGTCAAAGTGAGAGCGACTGACAAGTATAAAGCATTTTCAAGAGTGTTATCTGACAGCTGACCTTGTGAGAAGCCTGAACTCAGATATTTTATTGATGAACACAAGACTGCTTTTTCTGCAGAAGATCCAGCCTTGCTAAATTCTCCACAGGCCTCCAAGAGATGAGAGTTGGCCGAAAACTGGGGTGAAGCCAAGTGAGAAATTACAGTTTTGGGGGCAAAAAAAAAAAAAAAAAGATTTTGCCAGCCTTGTTGGAGACCAAACACACTTCAAATATTTACGCTGACTGATTATTTTCTCAT
>NC_089826.1:6049437-6064437 GCF_035046505.1 Tiliqua scincoides
TTTTCAATCAGTTCTAAGGTGAACCTCACACTATTCTTTTAGTTTTTCACAGGGTTCCCCCCCCCCTCCAAGAACCAAGTTTACTCTTCGGTTTTTCAGTGGGTGTGGAACTTCAGGTGAGTTCCTCCCTAATGTGTTCACTGACGGCCATCAGAAGAAGGAATCTTCGTTGTGCTCCCTCAGAACTTGCAGTTCCACCTTAGAGGGTTGTAACTGGAGTCTTCTCTCCTCCACACCCACCTTCAGCAACAGCCTGTATACCGTGGGATGTATTTGAGAGTGTTTGTGTATGTGTATATATATACAGGAGGCCCTTGGTATCTTCGGGGGGATTTGTTCCATGACCTACTGCGGATACCAATTTCTGCGGATAATGAAATGGGGAGGCACACAGCTACCCTGTTGTGAGGCCTTCCGGTTTCTGGTCGTGTCTAGGAAGTCCTCGAAGCCCTTCAGATGAGGGCTCCGCACCCACTTTGAGTCAACTCCATGTGTGCCAAACTCTCAAAGGAGGGCTGACTGTATTCTGTGTTGGAAAATGGGTACAGCACCATCTGCAGGACAGTATATTGTCCAGAAAGCAGATGATTCAGAGGCTACCTATCTCAGACCTCTACTTTTGTCCTCTATGACCTCTGGAGGTGTGTGTCCCTTCCTTCCTTCCTCCCTTCCTCCCTCCCTTCCTTCCTTCTCTTTCCCCTGACCTCCCAAAGCACAGGAGCTACCAACATGAGTTCTGCCAATGGCATGGTGTCAACCATACCATGAGCTCTCATACACCCACATAAAGATGGATAACTGTATAACTCCCTGTTCCAAAGTCTAAGCCCCATTCTACCAACAGAGGTGTTCATGTTTTAAACTTGAACTTGAACTTTTCTTTTAACCCTTTTACTGCCTATGCTCCTGTTTTAGTTTGCCCCAAACTAGCAGTGGCTGGTAAGAAGCAATCAAAATATGGAGCTTCTGATCCATGGCTCTGCTTAATTTGGAACTTCTAGTGCCTGAGAAAGTGAGTTACATATGAGGGCACACATCTCTGGCTCTCAAACTGCAAGCTCTAGAGCAGAAGCTCTCTTTTGCACATGGTTATACACCCAGAGCTACAGGCCTGCAAATCAGGTCAGCACATGCTTCCCACCTGCTTTCCATTGGCTCTTTAGATTATTCCACCCTAATCTCAGTATACTGAAGGCAGCTCCAGTTTTAACGACCCAGATCATCACATATCATGCATATACTGAGCATCAGAAATTATTTTCTTATGCACCAGAAATACTGAAGTCCAGTTCCCTTGATTGCAATCTGGAAAGGGTTATGATAAAGGACACAAAAGCCAGAGAGATGCTTGTATAATCATCAGGGATACTAACCACTGCACTTCAACTATCTGCTTCTCAAGTGTCAAGGTAGGAGGCCAGGTAAGTGAGGCGTGCTTAAAAGTATGGGTTTGAAATCAATGCGGAATTGGACAGGAAGCCAATAAAGGATGATACATTCCCAGGAACTGTAGGAGCTTAAAAATATGGCTACATAGGAAGACACTCCAGGGAAACCGAAATGTAGCCAAGGGGAACATATCAATAGACAGTTCAAGGTGTCAATGGCATTTTAAGACAAGCAGAAGCAAAACTTAAAAAAACCAGGAATACCAAGAAGCAAAACCAACCAACAAAAACAGAGATCTTGGGTATCTTACTTAATATTTCACATAGTTCCAAATGTGAAGGAACGGAGTCCAGTTTTTACAGCAGAATGAAGTTTTCCAAGTTGGCAACTCCTGGTTGCCATTGGGGCAGCTGTGATTCTGTGCATGTACAGATACATGTGTATGCTTGAGCATTCTACCCATCAACAAAACCTACCACGCATATCCAAAAATGACAAGGGGAAACAGGATGTTCTCTTCTTCTTGATGTCCCCTGACCCCAGGAGTGTCCAAACTTTTTGGTGGAAGGGCCACATCATTTCTCTGACACTGTGCTGGGGCTCGAAAAAAGGAATTAATTTACATTTAAAAATTTCAATAAATTTACTTAAATGAATATATTAGAGATGGAACTTCTGTGAATGAATGAAGGTCTCGCGATAGCTCAAGGGCTGTAAAGAAAGGCAAAGCCTTTCCTTGCGCAAAGAAAGGCCAGCCTTTCCTTGCTGCTTCTGCTGTTGCGAGAGGTTGAACAGTCGGCCCTTGAGCTGAAGTTTAGTCATGTCAGGCCAGCGCGGGCTCCAGTAAAACTCTGGAGGGCCAGAGGCTCATTGGAGACTTGGAGTTCCCTCCAGGCTGGATTGGGGGTTCCCAATGGCCACAAATGGCCAGGATTTGGGCACCCCTGCCTTACCCCAATGAGAATTCCAGCAGCCAAAAATCTCATGTGGGATGCAGTAGAAATTGTACCCCCTCTGCTATATCACTGCATGGGGATTTAGGTTGAACTGGGCTGTTTGCCTATCCTATTTCCAATATATTTCATTGCCTAATTCCAATTTCTAGTATGTTGAAAGAGAGATAGATCTCTCTCTCTCTCTCTCTCTCTCTCTCTCTCTCTCTCTCTCACACACACACACACACACACACACACTTCCCTAGAGCCATAGTGTCTTTCATTAAAGTCCCAGATACACTTTGAGATGTCTGCAGATTGGTCACTGAGAGCAAAGTTTGAGACCCTAGATTTAGAGATTACCATCCACTGAGAACCTTTGAAGAGGGCAATCACACCACTACCAAGGGCAGCCAATTGCTGAGGAAGACAACCTGAAAGCCAATTTTATTGCGCAGAAAGCTGTGCCTGGCACTGAAATCCTCAGAGCCTCATCCATTCCGAAGTTGGGTAGTAAAACACCCGACACATCGCAAAGCCACACTCCAGTCTAATCGAACACACTTTGCCCATTTATCAGGTTTTGCCGGTAATGAATGTTGTGTCACGGACGGGAGCGTGCACAACATGGTGGTGTTGAAAGGATGATTATTTCCTCAAGTGTTCTGTTGAGTAACAATTAAAATATATAACCATACTATGAGAACAATGTTACCACTTACCACTTGTAGAGGTTGATCTGTCTGAAGCTCTGTTCATCCAACTTTCTCCCCAAACTGAATTATCTGTTTTTATTTCTAAATTGAAACGGATGCCTTGGGAATCCTATATTGTTCCTATATACATTTCAAGGCATGCACCCCCTCCATTTCCATATTATTTTATTTATTTTTTCACATTTTTATACCACCCTTCCTTCAAGGAGCTCAGGGCAGCCGCTCCCTTCCTTTTGTCCTCTCAACAACCCTGTGTGGTAGGTGAGGCTAAGAGAAAGTGACTGGCCCAAGGTCACCCAGGAAGCTTCATGGCTGTGGGTGGATTTGAACCTGGATCTTCCAGGTCTAAGTCCACCTCCCAAACCACTACGCCAGCCGGACTCTCTGGTGTACATGGGCACAGTGATAAAATACTACAGAAATCAATCTTGATGTGATTGCATGCATGCACTTGAATGGGAGAGAGACGCAATGGCTGGCTCTGTGCTCTAAACTCCTGTGCCACACCTGCAGGCCTTTCATGGCACACCGATGTGCCATGGCTCACCAGTTGAAAATTGCTGCCCTAAATGACAGTGACTTCCTGGTGACCTTTACCTAAACCTTTGCATAACCTTCATCGACGTTTCCACTGCTGCCTTCTTCAGAATCTGTTTCTGAATTTTGTTTCCCGTTTGGGACAAAAGGAGAGCAGCCTCTTTTCGTATTAGAACTCTTCATCTTGCACTGAACTACATGATTGGTTCATTAGGATAAAAGAGGTGTAAATTAGAGATACATTACCACTGCGATAACATCACCTAGTTAATTACAGGCTGGGGAAGATTGCCGGCTTTAGTGCTTCGAGGGAAGCCAATCTTCCCCTTGGTCCTTTCAACAATGTTAATAATTTGCTGTCTGCAGCAAGGCTGCCTTTTAAGATCAGACAGTAAATACATCCTGGTTGCACACTCTTTCTCTCGCTCTCCGCAGTAAAACTGGTCCAGCCCGAGGGGGATCGGATCTGGGGTTTATGCATTGACAAGGCTTCCTTCCCCACTTTTGTCTGACTGCTTTGGAGTACAACCCAGACAGCGGTTAACTCTGAGGCTCAATTTTTCAAACATGCCTGGAAGCCACGACATCTGAGCAAGACGGGGAGAAAAAAATTTTCCCTCATATGCTCCCTGATGCTTAGGGATGGGCAAAAGATTCCGAATCTGCTCAAATATCCGTTTGCCTTTGTTGCTTCTTCATTGAAAAGATGTGAAAAAATAAATCTGCAGGAGGAAGTGTGTGTGTGTGTGTGTGTGTGTGTGTGTGTGTGTGTGTGTGTGTGTGTGTGTTCAGCAGTGAATTTCCACGCACAATCCATCTGCAATTTCAGCGTCCACTAACAGTGACGAAACCCAAGTTGCAAGAGGCAAAGTTTCAAAGAACAGCCCTAGCGTCTTTTAAGCATGTCCTTCATCAGGATGAATCATCCGTAGAAATCACTAAACGACATATTCACTGAACAAAACCAGCACAGTATAAACTAGAGGAGACACTTTGGGATAGATCTTGGGGACGAAAAAATTTTCCTTACCCCTCCATAAGCCCCTCAACCCCTTGGGCCTGAGCTGGCTCTTTAGTCCGAGAACTCAAAGGAGGTGAATTGGCTGGCTTCAAAGTGGATAGTTGCCATGTCAGGTGCTATCCCTCTCAACTCCAACATATCCCTGGCTCCTTCCCCTTTTAAGTGCATAATGTGTATGCGCAACCGCCTGATTTTAGAAATGAGTTATGTCAGAATACCAGATGCAAGGGAGGGCACCAGGATGAGGTCTCTTGTTATCTGGTGTGCTCCCTGGGGCAGTTGGTGGGCCACTGTGAGATACAGGAAGCTGGACTAGATGGGCCTATGGCCTGATCCAGTGGGGCTGTTCTTATGTTCTTAACTACAATTCCCAGGAAGCCTTGCAGGTCTCTTGTTATCTGGTGCGCTCCCTGGGGCATTTGGTGGGCCGCTGTGAGATACAGGAAGCTGGACTAGATGGGCCTATGACCTGATCCAGTGGGGCTGTTCTTATGTTCTAAACACATCATGCCCCCTCCAGCCCTATTACAGCCACCTTAAGGTTGGTGGGCCTCATTCTCCCTGCAACTGTGCACAGGGCCTCTGCAACAGCAACAACAGCAGTCCATAATCACGTGGCTAAGTGCACCTCCCGAGCAACCTTTGTGTTGGCCAAAGCATGCTCCGTTTTTGAAATGTGAGCTTTCCGCATAAGACTGGGCTGTTACTTCTGAAGAAACAACCATAGAATTGCACTGTAAAGCTGCAAACCTTCCTAAGAGTACACCAACGGCGAGATGTGCTTCCGAGTAAGCATTGTAGGATTGCGCTGTAAGTTCTAGCGTCTCCCAGAGCTACTGCTACTTGAAAGAGAAAGTCAACGCACCTTCAGGAAGTCGCAGAAGAACTGACTTCAGAATTATTTCTATAACCTGAAAACAGCCATGGTGTGTATATGAAAGGCAAGCAAAATAGCATAGAGTTTGCATCGCATGGAATGGGAGGCCAACACATCACCCCCTATGCCGTACCTTCTCCCATGCGGTGGACGGGACAATGCCCTGGGCAGTGGGTGTGGCCACGTACCATTGCCCCGCCCCTGCTGGATTTTGGCTATACCTTTTTTTAGAATAGCATGATTTGCACCAGCAGAATGTTGGAGAGGCTGCCACACCAGCGACCCGCACAACGTGTGAACAGGATTAGACCACTAGCGTTCCTATGCTGGTGTCCTTTTGTTCAGTGTGATTGTTGTGATGGTGTTTTGGAGTCCAGGACTCCTTTGTCATCTGCTGTTAAATGGGGAGGCCTAGAGATTGGTCCCAGGCCTCTAGTGTATGGTTGCTCTTAAGCTGACTGCTTTCCCCCTAGACCACTTTCCTCTTCGAGTTTAACCCTTAGCTTCCAAACCCATGTTTGCAATTTAATGGCAAGAGTAGCCCAGAAAAATGTAGCAAGTTGAAACGGCTGTCTCCTCTACCTGTTTTCAACATGATGGATCAAAGTTACGCTGATTAAAAAACAACGACAACCTCACACTGACCACAGAATACAATTATCCCATTGATTGCTTTGATTTGCCTGCCCTGCTCTGAATTTCATGGAAAATCAGCTTCCTCTCCCAAACAGGGGTGAATGCAGATAGCCTCATTAGATGTCTAGAGATACAGGGTGCATTTGATCAAGTTCTCATTAGGGCCTTTGATGGACATTTCCTCTGCCTGCTTTTCATAGCTTTTTCAGGGATGCTAAGGACTTTCTGCCCTCAACCCAGATGTCTATATGAATTCTAACAAGATTCCTTGATGAATGGAAAGAGAATGAGAGAAGGAGACATTAGGCATATTTTGGGAGGAGGAAGAGTCAGAGAACAAGGGACGAAAATGTTGACTTCAGGGAAATGAAAGCTGAAGTCTCATCAGAGGCTCACACAAAATTAACATCTTCATTATTAATTACCCTGTTAATGACACATAATTAGCGCATGGCATTTGCTGCTAGGAGATGAAGTGAGAGACACCTAATGAAACGGCTTCAAAAAGGGATTCAATTTTGTGGATAGGTGACCCATGGAACCTCCAGGTTCAGAGCTAGTTTCACTCTCTCTGAAGACCACTAGCTGGAGAACAGACAACAGGGGACACTCTTATTTCGGACCCTGCTGGTGGGCTTTCCTGACACATTTAGTTGGCCACTGCTGAAATACAGTGCTGGGACAGATGGATTCCTAGGATCACCTAAAAGTTCTTCTTATGTTCTCATATTTATGCCTTTTCTGTGCTTCCACAGCCTGGAAAGTTCCAGAGGTAGCCTGGAAAGGCAGCTCATCTGAGAGAAGGAAAACTCTGATCCCAAACCTCCACTGCCTTGTGGCTACATCCAGTTATGGAAAAGGCTTCAGGAGTCAACCTCGAGGCAAAATCCAGAGCCGGAATCCCTGAGGCAGTTCATGGCTGAACACAGTCACGTTCTGGCAACTCCTGCGACGCCGCTGGAACCAACTGGATTGGCTTCTGCCTTTCCATTGGACCATTTCAGCGATGTGGAGAGGGGGGATTTGCTGCATGGGTAACAGCCTATCCTCCATACCTACTTTACCCAGGCTTCGCGCACTGGAGAAGACACTCTGTTCCAGAACCACCATTCAGAGCGCGATACCATAGTCTACTGAGACTGAAGGATGCCAGCATTGTGCTTCCACAGTCACTTGAGTCATTGCAGAAATTGGCATCAGGTATATCATTCAACATTTGGATGATTTCAGTTTTCCTTTTTTAAAAGAAAGAAGTAAGACTTGAGGACTTAAGAATGAGATGCAGTAGCATAGTTAAGCTGGAGCCAGGGGTACTTTGCCCTCCCCCTAGGCAAAGTGGCAGTGCCGTCTCCACTGGGGGTGGGGTGGAATGACAGCTCTTAACTGAGGCGCATGGTGAATGTGTGCATAGATCCAATGGGTGAGATGGGTGAGAGAAAGTTCTCTCCGTGGTATTTGATCTGTTTTGGACCATTCATAAATACAAGGCATTATTCATGTTGTACTCACCAAGTGTGGAACTTACATATGTGAAGCAACACTTATGGTGCATCTTTAGATGTCTCATTGAATCAAGCAATGGACACTTGGACACTAACTAGCCATTACATGTTTTCTTTTCATTCTTCTTGGCCCTGGGTCTTTGGAATGGGTTCAGCGGAAAGATAAGCAAATTCTTAAGTGTACTAGCCTAGCTAGTATTTGCTCAAACAAACCATCTCTTGCCAGCAGTTTTTGTCGCCTTGTTCAAAGACTTGCCATAATTCATCCTACAAGTGACAATGTTCTATGGGAAACAAATGGATTTCTGTACAAAGTTTAAGTTGATAAAACACTCTGGAATCTTTTTGGGAAGATGGATTACGCGCACTGAATCGGGTAGGACTCGGCAGGGTTGGAAAATGATAAGGTAAAGGACACCTTAAGAATCGGGATGACATGACGATCTCCCTTATCTCAGAATATTCAGGAATTGTTAACACTATTATTCTTCGACCCTCAAAGAGGATTTTCACGTTGGAAAGCACAAGGGCACCAAGGGACAAGCGACACTGTTAGAATTGATGGCTTAATTAACTTGATGAATTTATTGAATACAAGACCACCAGTTTAATGGATGACCAAGAAGTCTCCACGGTGCCATTGACATGATCCATGATTGAAAGACTGGCAGGGTGGGTTTACTTTTCTCTTGTTCACCCCTACCATAGATGAAAGACAGGAGAGTGTTTGATATTTCTGTTGAATGATGAAAATAGTGGTGATATAAAGCAGGGGTGTCCAAAGTTTTTGGCAGGAGGGCCACAACATCTCTCTGACACTGTGTCGGGGGCTGGGGGGAAAAAGAATTAATTTACGTTTAAAATTTGAATAAATTTACATAAGTTTATATAAATGAATATATTAAAGATGAGCTTATATGAATGAATGAAGGTCTTGCAATAGCTCAAGGCCTATAAAAGGCCTTGTACAAAGCAAGGCTGGCCTTTCCTTTGCTGCTGCTACTGCATCATAGATGTGAAACAGCAAACAGTGGAGGGAGCCCTCATCCCACAGCTCATGCGAGAGGTCAAACAGTTGCCCTCACGCTGAGAGCAGTTGCGTCCAGCCAGTGTGGGCTCCAACAAATCTCTGGAGGGCTAGAGGCTCATTGGAGACTGGGGTCTCCCTGAGGGCTACTTTGAGAGGCCTCGAGGGCCACATGTGGCCTCAGGGCCAGGGTTTGGGCACCCCTGATATAAAGCATTAGACGTTGTGGTGGGTGGAATATACAGAAAACCTACAGATGCTAGGGATTCTGCAACATTTGCCCTCCCTTCCCTCTAGATATAACTAGAACTTATGCAATATTCTTGCATCCTGCCTCTCCCCTCTGTCCTTGTTTTTCTGCCTTGCATTCTTCAGCATGCCAAATTGGTTTTGTTCATCCTTGTGATCATGTTATGCCTCTTTACTTTTCTCTCCTCCCTTTCTTTTCGTATTCCAAATGACAGCGTTTCTCAAACTGTGGGTCAGGACCCACGGGGTGGGTCATGAGCCAATTCCAGGTGGGTCACTTAGCACCTTGGTCAGCTGCCATTGAAAATACGGAGCTGAATATACAAGATACAGAGTTGCTGGGCAGAGCAAGCTCCTGGTATTACAGCCCAATTCTATGCATGTGTACTTAGAAGTAAGTCTTGTGTTCAATGGGACCTACTCCCAGAAAAGTATGGATAGGATTGCAGTTTTAGGTCCAAACTAGTCTACTTTTCAGCACTGATGCAGCTGCAATGCAGCCCCAAGGTAAGGGAAAAATGTTCCCTTTCCTTGTGGGGGCCTCTGGGAGTACCCCACCACTAAAGGATGTAGTGTATGCCACACTGGCATGGCTGCATCGGAACTGGAAAGTTGGATAGGATTGGGCCCTTAGTGAGCAGCAGAGTTAAGAGTTATGGCCCTTAAGCCCTTGCTCAATTCATAATAAACCTTCTGTAAAATTTAGTTACTGGGCCTAATCAAAGGTGGTAGATCTCATTGCATCAGTGAGCTGCCCTGGGGCTTGATGTTCTGTTCATATGAAGCAACAATGATCAGCACTCCCAGTGATGTTCGTTTTATTACCGTACATTCCCTTACCACTTTGCATGCCTCTTGATGTGCAAACAGTGCCCTAAATAAAACAACAATGCTTTTCCAAGCCAAGAAGCAAATCTGAGAATCAGATTCCTTTGGGGAGCTGCTCGAAATTGAATTCACAACCTTTGAAAGACTTTTAATTTGCCGCAGCGACTTTGAACTTCGTTCCATTTACTTTGGGCACATTGATGGAAATCGAGAGAGACATTTGACTGCCATAGCCATGGCATACAGGACACACACTCACCATCTCCATCTCCATCACAAGCCACGTTAACGCATTGCGTCGCTGTGAACATGAATATTTGTGGCATGAAGTTTGTTTCAAAGTGCTGATTCTACCCTTGAAAGGCAGAGAATTCTTCAGGGTGCAGAAATCATTCATTGCCCATTGTGCTTCAGATTATTTTCATTCTTCATCTTCCATACCATCTCAGGATAACTGATGTTTCTGAGATGGTACAGAAGACAGTTCTAATCTCTTCCTGAAAGAATTGAATTAGATTTCCCTTTGACAAAGAGTTATGATACCCTAAAAGCACTGGGCAACAAATGATATCAGATTCATGAGGTCTTCTCCTCTTTTATCCTGGTATTTGGTAAATTCCCCTCTTCCCTTGTTGGCTTTCTATCCTTTGAAGCAGCAATTTTCAACCAGTGTGCCATGGCACTGGTATGCCGTGATGGTCTGCAGGTGTGCCATGGGACTTTGGGAAGGATCATTTATCAGTAGAGCAATTGGGGGATGCAAACTCCCTGCTGGCAGTGTGGTGTGCCTTGTCAATGGTAAAAAAAAACCAAATGGTGTGCCTTGACAATTTTAGCACCTTGTCAGTGTGCCATGAAATTAAAAAGGTTGAAAATTGCTGCCAAGGATCAGCAAAGCCACCAGGCGTTCAATGGTGACACCATCACGGGTATTATCAGATGTGGACCAGTAGCTGAAAACATATAAATTTGGAATAACTGTATTAATTGCAAACGTTTCGCTAATAAGAGGGGTGCAATTTATGGAAATGAACTGCCAATGGGGTATGCAAGTGGGGGGAAAAAGGTTGGGAACCACTGGTCTGTAGCATGGAGACATCTCGATGTATTATCTTACTTGAAACTGGCGATGGCCAAGACGGGCAGCCCAATGTGCAGCCCAAGACGGGCAGCCCGAGAATGGCTGCCACTAGATCCTGTGCGCCCCGGGCTACCGCGGGAGGTGCCTCGGGAGAAGGGGACTTTCATCCCCTTCTCCTGGGTAAAGTAAGGAGCCCCACAATGGGGCTACTCACTTTACCACCAACCAAAAGGTCGGCGGTAAGGTAAAGGCGCTCGTGTAGGGCGCCAAGTCCTCCACGAGCGCCTTGGATCCTGCTGGGCAGAGCTCTGTGAATCTGCCTCCCTCCCTCCTCTGGCATTCCTCCAGCCTGCCCCCTTCCCGCGTCATGCCTCCGCGTCACGCCTCCCCTGCCCTCTCTCTGCCCCCCGCCTGCCTCCCCCAACCCCAGAACGCCTCCTCCCTACTCCCTTCCCCTCCCCCTCTTACCTTTCCATGGCTTGGCGGTCCATGAGACCGCCTAGCTGTGGAGGCTGGGCAACTGCCCTGCGCTAGCCCAGCACCAGCCAGCGCTGGGCTAGCACGGGTGGGAGCCCGACGGAGAGGCTCGCAAACGTGCAACAGTGCTCAGTGACACCAAGCCGTGCTGCTGAGTACAGGATTGGGCTCTTAGAGAGCTTTTAATAGGGGATTAGGCAAATTCTTGGACTAAGGTCTTTCAAAGGCTCTTAGCCACAATAGGTCAAAAGAATTTTCAGGTTCAGAGCTCTAAAAAACAGTTTTGCTAGGGGTAATCCGGGGGGGGGGGGGACCCTCAGTCTTCATGCCTTGCTTGTGGGTATCTCAGAATGACTGGCCATTGTAGAAAAGAGGATGTGGACAAGATGGACTTGTGGCCTGATCCAACAGAGTTCTTCCTGTGGTTTTCATCTTCCTAGAACAAAGAGCAACAAAGGATCATAGGCTTGGTGGCGCAGGAGGATGTACACAACACAGACCTCCTAGCTCATCTTCCATGCTACCATTTCCACTTTAATAACACAGGCCAAGACACATTTGGTTTCCTTAAACGTTACACTGGGTATATATGGGGTGCTGATTCCAAAAATGGCATCCGTTTTGCCCTATCACGTCTAGTTTTGGAGATATAGTATAACCTCATTAGTGAATGGTTCAAGCAGCTTCCTCATGAGGAAGTCTACACCATGGCTTCCTCATGAGGGAGCTGCTTGAACCATTCATTAATGAGGCTATACTATACCTCCCAAACCAGACGTGATAGGGCAAAATGGATGCCATTTTTGGAATTGGCACCCCAAATTCATATCAAGCCACCATAAAGTTTGGGAGAAGCTTTTCTCACCCTCAGTTTTGTAGGCCTGTGTAATCAAGCATTCCTGGAGAGCACTTTTTATTTGAAGCATCATTTTGTGAGCACAGAAAGATTTTAATGCATCTCTTCAGGAAAAAAAAAAACAAAGTTTGTGTGTGCAAAGAGATATAAATATGGTTAATTTTGCAAGAATATATTAGGTGTTAATTCTTGAACTTTTAAAAAAAATGCAAATCCCTTTTCATTTCAAAGGTACTGTATACTATGACTAATGAAACCCTTGGGTCCAATTAGGAGACTTCATGCAGCTAATTCAGAGGTTGTATTTATACCCAAATAAATCTAGAGTCACAGATCATCTATAACTAGAAAACAAGCAAACAGACCTCTTTGGGCAGTGGAATCTGACCAAAGGTGCAGCTTGAGATCATCAGATGATTTCTATACCCTTCACAGAAACACACACACAAATATTTCCTCAAAGCGCCAATACCTGTATGAAATGGTACATTGTATCTGGTTTCCAACCTCAGTCTGTCCATGTGTGGATGACCAAAGACAGGGAAGATGAGGCAATGAAAGCCCACACTAAGTATGGGGTGGAATTGTCCTGATCATTCATCTTTTAATTTGTGTGTCCTGCGTCACTGCCCTGGCCTCTCTCCTGCAAAGACTTAATGAAGGAGTAAAACCCTCCCTATGTTTGAGAACCCCCTGTACTACACCATCTTGGCTCTCAAAGCTCCCAAGTGGTTATTTGCTCCTATAGAAGGAGGCAAGTGACTGTTTGAGAGGACTATTATCAGGGTGGACCGTGATCTGATTGCTGTTTCTGAAATGGACAAGCATGCCTTTCCCAAACATGGGCTTAACACACCATCTTATTCACAAGAACATAAGAAGAGCCCCACCGGATCAGGCCAAAGGCCCATCTAGTCCAGCTTCCTGTATGTCACAGTGGCCCACCAAATGTTCAACTCTAGTAGCAGCGAGAGAAAGCACAGGTGCCCAGATGAGTTGGTTTTCTTACTTTGTACTGCTGAGTTTGTAAGATCTACACTGAAGGGAACCCACAGTATTGCTGAAAATAAATATCCATGTGGGCGAAGCTTTCCTCTCTGCAACCTGCAAGCAGGAAGGATGTCCTATCACAACATAATTGTGCAGGGTTATCTGTGTGAATGAGCCACTTACGGCTGTGGCCTCCAGGGGTGACCGTGAAGATGTCAGCATGATTAAAATTCATTTAAAGATGGCGAGTGATAAGATGCGGAGGAGGAAAGAACAAAAGCATCTTGATCTCCTGATGTTCTTTTGATGTGAATATTGCAGAAGCAGAGCACGATCAGCTCCTAGGAGCAAACCAGGAGGAGGTTAATAGCAGAACTGTAACTGTGGATGTGGAACTGTCCCAGTCAAGACTCAATCTAGGGATGTCATTTTTAAAGCACAAAGGATCGTGTTAGTGAGGGTTCTGATTTCCCCCCTCCCACAAGCCATCTCTTCCTCAGCCTGTCCCCCAAGATCATTTATCATTTGTCCATCCACAGGCAGGACATGACGTGACCTCTGGAAGGAAGAAAAGGGCTCAGGGGCTCTTCCACATATACTCAGAGCTACTGAGAGCAAGCATTGGGCCTGGGGCAAGATATCTGATTGCCCCACCCCCCTTAAATGCTTTGGAGTAATAGAAGTGCGTTGAAAGTGGGTTAAAGCTATAGTGGAAATGCAGACGTGGACAGGCTGAGATTGAGGTAGCTAAATTTAGTTTGTAATAAAGTCTTTTGGTAGTGTATAGTTTTGTCATTGCCTAGACCAGGGGTGGCCAAACCCCGGCCCGGGGGCCACTTACGGCCCTCAGGGACTCACAATCTGGCCCCAGGGAGCCCCCAGTCTCCAATGAGCATCTGGTCCTCTGGAAACTTGCTGGAGCCCATGCTGGCCTGACATAACTGCTCTCAGTGTGGAGATGACTGTTGGATCTCTTGCATGAGCTGTGGGACAAGGGTTGCCTCCCCTGCTTGCTGTTCCACATGTGTGATGCAGCAGTGGCCTTGAAGGAAAGGCCAGCCTTGCTGTGTGCAAGGACTTTTATAGGCCTTGAGCTATTGCAAGACCTTCATTCATTCATACCAGTTCCATCTCTAATATATTCATTTATTCAAATTTGAAATGTAAATTAATTCAGCCCCCAACACAGTGTCGGAGAGATGATGTGGCCCTCCTGCCAAAAACTTTGGACACCCCTGGCCTAGACTCTCTGGAAGCCTGAGCCCCTGGGATTTTACCCCCCTTCTTTAGGCCTGCATATGCTATTATTGTGTGCCTTGAATTGTTCCCCATGCTTCACAAATGTTTGGGGCAGGCCTCCTCAGATAATGTATGAATGCAGTGCACCCTGAAACCTGCAATGGTTCCATTCCCAGAACCCCCACAGGCTTTGAAAACATAACGAAATCCATGGTTGAATCTCTGGATGCGACCAAAGTGCCGTCCAGTTGCGTTGGGAGTTGTTCTTGGGTGTGGGGAGGATTCATTCAACTTCCTTGCGATTCTGAGGTTCCTCCCATGTGGGTTTGCAATCCACCAGTGGTATAGCTATAGGGGGTCAAAACACTAAGTTTTGCAGGAAGCCTCACTGTAGCGTACAAGGCCCCCCCCCTTCAGATCCATTCCAAGCAATGGGAGCAAGATGGAGGTGGTACACGTTTTGCGCACTGCGGTGAGGCTCCCTACAAAACTTAGTGCTTTGCACCCCCTCTAGCTATGCCACTGCAGTTCATGTTGGGTCAAATCTGTAAATCGCAAACCCATGGATGACAAGGACCCACTACATCAAGGGGAAGCCAAACCTGGGCCAGAAATAGTGCCAAATGTCCCCTCTTTTTTT
>NC_089826.1:6069437-6136937 GCF_035046505.1 Tiliqua scincoides
AGAGACTCTCAGCTGGCTGAGGGTAACAGAGGTGAAGAGGATACAAGAGCAGAAAGATAAGTAGGGGTGAGACCCTGCAGGGCTTTGAAAGAAAGGGCCATGAGATTGTGCTGGATCTGGGAGCAGATAGGAAAAGTATGCAGGGCTTTAAAGAGGGAGGTGATATGATTCAAGTAGCAAGAGAAGTAAATTATTTTGGCTGCAGAATGAGGTATGGAGGTGAGCCAGTGCAAAGCGAGAGAGGATAAGACCGCAGTAGTGAAGGAGAGAGATGGCCAGTGTATATATGTAGGTGATTGTTGGCAACCTTCAGTCTCGAAAGACTCTGGTATCGCGCTCTGAAAGGTGGTTCTGGCACAGCATCTAGTGTGGCTGAAAAGGCCGATTCGGGAGTGACAATCCCTTCCACACCGGGAGCAAGTGCAGTCTGTCCCTGGTCTTTCTCCCTGGCTATGGGCCTTCCTACTTTGCCTCTTTGCCTCAGACTGTTGGCCAAGTGTCTTTTCAAACTGGGAAAGGCCATGCTGCACAGCCTGCCTCCAAGCGGGCCGCTCAGAGGCCAGGTTTTCCCATCTGTTCCCATCTCAGATCCCTCTTGCAGATGTCCTTGTATCGCAGCTGTGGTCTACCTGTAGGGCACTTTCCTTGCACGAGTTCTCCATAGAGGAGATCCTTTGGGATCCGGCCATCATCCATTCTCACGACATGACCGAGCCAACGCAGGTGCCTCTGTTTCAGCAGTATGTACATACATACATGTACATACATGTACACACATACATGTATGTATGTATGTATGTATGTATGTATGTATGTATGTATGTATGTATGTATTTATTTATTTATTTTGCTGGAGAGGAAGGGATGTATCTTTGAAAACGTGTAGAGGGAGAAGAAATAGGATCTGGTTACAGGCTAGAAATGAGGAATGAAGGAGAGGAAAGGTTTAACCAAAGCATCCCTCAACAGAGTGAACGGTGATACTGTCAGTGGAAAGGCAGAGAGGCCTCAGGAGACGGGAAACTTGAGAAATTCTGGGATGTACTGAGAAGATGATCAACTATTCAAGCAGAAATGTTGGACAGGCCATTCAACACGTAAGACTGAATGGAGGGAGAAAGTTCTGGAGTAGAGAGGTAGGGCTGGGGACCATCAGTTCTCAGAGATTAAACCTGGGGCTTTCTGCATGCAAAGCAGTTGCTCTCTCGCTGAAATGCAGCCTTGCCCCAAAGAGCACAACCTCAGTGCACTCAGCTACGCCCCCCCCCCCCAAAGGAAAGTGACGCCAAGAAGAAGTATCAGCTTTAGGAGTTGCTGAGTTAATGACCAGAGAGGAATGAAAGTGATATGATTCCATGGTGAAGCAGTGCATCTCAACCAGTGGTACCAGTAAAACCAGTGATACTTGAGGTGGTGTCCAGTGGTACATGCGAGACCCACAGATCCCTGCCACCTGGTGGCAGGAACAGCCATGCAATGTGACGAGCAGAAGTAGGATCAGAATTGGAGAATAGGTGACAAAACCTAGGACTCTCTCTCTCTCTCTCTCTCTCTCTCTCTCTCTCTCTCTCTCTCTCTCTCTCTCTCGCTCTCTCTCAAGCTCACACATCTGAGCTGTGAAGATTAGTTTAAATATTGTTAGTTCCTGGGTCTGAATGCCCCATTCCTCTTGCCACAGGGACTATTCAGCACACACCAGAAACAAATTTGCTTCTCTTCTCTTCAAATATTTGCAGGTCACCTTTCTGCTCACTGGAAGAATTGAAACTCTCCATACACCCCTCCCCCCACCCCATCATCTATCACATTGTTCATTTGGGGTTGGCAGAGAGGCTGGAACCAAAGTGTCAGAGATAGCAAACGAGCCGCTGAGCATAGAGGAATCGGCCCCCAAAGGAAAGCAGAAGCAGTTTTGAAAGCAGAAATAGAAAGTGGGAGAGAGATAAGGGACCCTAAAATAGGAATAAATCAGCAGAGAATTGAGGCCCTGGCAACAGAAGGCAGAGGACAAAAAAAGAAGGAACACCTTAAAGGAAGAAATCTGAGGACACGCTGTTAAAAAATGCATCAACATCTCATCAACAGATGAACCAGCTTGCAAATCTGTCCATCAACCGCTCCAGCAAAGCTGCAGGCGTTCAATTCCGAGAGCGTTTTCTCAGTTGGCACGAGAAAGGAATCGGGATAATTAGTCTTGTAATCGGATGTTTCAAATGAAGCCTTTTCCCCAATGACAGCCTCAAAGGACAGCCCGCCCACTTCCAGTCCTCGTGCGGGAACGGAGCAGATACGCTGGCGGGCACGGATGTCAGACAAGGGCTGGTGGGGCATTATCACAAGGGGCAGGTGTGTCCATCAAGACGGCAGGCACTGGTGCGACACGGCTGCAAGAGTGGCAGAAGCATCCCGGAGCGTTACCCAAGCTTGAGGATTGCCTACCCCCCATTTGAAGCTACCAGAGCCCGGAGTTCAGCACAGAATCTCTGCTCTCAGGCCCACCTTTGACAGGTATCTGGTCAAGAGACACGACTACTGCAGTGGTGTCCCTTCTGTTGAGAGATCCACTTGCCCTGGAGAGATCTGGCAGGTGCTTCCTTGCTTGCCTTTGAGTGAGAATTAAAGACACATTTTTATTCCACAAGGCCTTTAGTGATATACCATTGGGCTGCCCAACAGGTGGAATGCATGTTCAACATGGACTTGTGCCGACAGGGCTAGAGTTCTGGGTAAGAGTTCTCATCCCCTTCTCTTCTTGCCATTCAGCTGCTTTTCTAAGCAGCCAGATGGGTGAAGAAGAAGAGGAAGCAATGGTAGCAGTGAGAGCACCATTTTTGGTGGAGCAGTGGGATGGCAGATTCTTGCAGAGGTGGCAGATCCTTTTAGGCTGGTCCTGGGCATGACATACTTTGATCCTATCCATCGAGCCAGGGCAGACATTCAACCCCTATCTTGTGGCAACAGCGAGTACTAGATTAACCCCTATCCCAAGTATTATTCATATAAGCCTCCTTTGCCCCACCCTCCACCCCAGATCCAGGTAAAGGTGGGCCCACTTTATCCATAGATTTGGAACCTATGGATCTGACTCAGCGTGGGTTCTGAACCCATACTGGAGGACCTGACCTCCTGGACATGACTGGAAGCACCTTCTGGTTGCATCCAGGAAGTTTTCTGAGGCCCAGGGACAACATGTGTGGATTCTCCAGGCCTCAGAACACTCCTGGTCATGACTGACTCACATCTGGAGGTCCTCTATGACCCAGCCCATGGACTCCATTATCCATAGGTTTTGGTATCTGCAGGGAGTCCAGGAATGGATGCCCTGTGGATACCGAGGGCAAACCTGTGCTTTGCATGTACAATTTTTGTTCTTCTCTTCAAACTTGGATGCTCACAGACCTAGAAAGAAATTCCATCAGTTTTGCTCCTTGCTGAAAGTATTTCCAGTCCAAAGGCATGCTTTACTGTAAGGTCCATCTCGGAATCAGAAGATGTTTCGAAGGGGTAGAAATTCACAGTTGGCTTTTGCAAGGTGCAGGTGAGGGGTTGCAGCTGCCCAGCCCTTCCCGTACTCATCTTCCTCTCCATCGTTCCCTTTATTTTCACACTTTTAACCTTTGATCATTACAAAGAGACTCTGGGCTTAATAACAACAGGGAAGGAAGCTCATTCAAGATGACACTCTTCTACCCCCTAATCTGTTTTATTAATAGGCAAGCAGAACTGAGAACATTAATTTACATCCTCCCCATTGCCGCCTGCTAGAGCTTGAAAAGGTCCTTGATGGCATCTCTCAGAGCCAACGTATGAATTGACCATGGTGGACAGGGTGAGTCGTGCGTGTCCTCAAAAGGCTTTCAGATGGCAAAATGAACACAGGACAGAAAGAAGATGACCAAAAATAGTCCTTTCATCATGAAAGTAGCACATACCGTAAGAAGGACAGCTTCGTTAACACAGAAAAATGTGTCCCCGTGTCAAAAGGTTGCCAGTTTCTCCATGATACTCCAGCTGCGTGCTTCACCTCTGCATTCCGCCTTATTTGCTCATTGCAGAGACATTTCAGTGACAGATGAGCATGTCCTCAGCTCGCTAGAGGTCAGGGGCCTTCATAAAATCAAAAGGCGATGAGAACATTTTAACACCTGAGGATGGGAGCTAAAATCGAGGCTAAAAGCTTGGAGAAGATCTGACAGTGCTCCAGGTAGCTTGGCTAAGGCAAAAGCAACCTAGTGACCCAGGAATGGGTACCTGTAAAGGGAGATGCAAGGAGCATCTTCATACCCACAAGTATTATCAGGACTTCTATATTTAACGTCTTCCTGAATCTGTCCTTAGCTGCATAAATGCCAGTGGGACCTTCTCTTCTGAGGCTAAGAGCAGCTTCAGGGGTAGGAAAAGGTTAAGTATATGAGGTGAGAGGGCTAAATATCCCCCACATGCCGTGATCCTGAACCTCTTCCATTCCATGCCTGCTATTAAAGTTTAAAAACACACTTTCAAGGGCAATCTACCAGGGACGTGCGGTCAGGAGAGGCAGAGCCTCACCTACAAAAAAAGGACCCCAAGTTGTTGTTTTTAAGAAGCGTACCAGGAGTGGCATTTGTTGGCAGAGGCTGCAGTCTCCCCTTTTTGTTGCTGATCTTCCCAGACAATCATCACCGAGTTTAGAACACACCCACCCCTTCTGGAAGGGTATCGGGTCTCTGAAAGCCAGAGCATTCCTCATGAGCTAAACCCCTCCTTAGAGAGCCGTGCTGATCTTTAAACAGCAAGTGCAAAGCCTGCCCTGTAAATCTCTCCCATTAATGTTTTCATTCATTTATCTGATATTATAAAAGTCACTTTTCACCTTCTGTTCTGGAAACTGCTACTTTGATTTAGGAGGCCTTTAAAAAGCTCTGGTCTCTATTATATTTTACGGCATTGGTAAATGGGGTTTGTTTAATCACATATTGCGTGGGGAAAAAAATGCTTCCTCGCTGTTGATAAAATCTAGGCAGACAGGTGGACAGTAAATTGTGTACCTTTCATTGGATTATTCCAGGGGGAAAAGAACCAGACAACAAGGACTTCTTCTTTACCCGTTGTTGGCAACCTTCAGTCTTGAAAGACTCTGGTATCGCGCTCTGAAAGGTGGTTCTGGAACAGCGTCTAGTGTGGCTGAAAAGGCCAATTCAGGAGTGACAATCCCTTCCACACCGGGAGCAAGTGCAGTCTGTCCCTGGTCTGTCTCCCTGGCTATGGGCCTTCTTTCTTTGCCTCTTTGCCTCAGCCTGTTGGCCAAGTGTCTCTTCAAACTGGGAAAGGCCATGCTGCACAGCCTGCCTCCAAGCGGGCCGCTCAGAGGCCAGGGTTTCCCACCTGTTGAGGTCCACTCCTAAGGCCTTCAGATCCCTCTTGCAGATGTTCTTGTATCGCAGCTGTGGTCTACCTGTAAGGCGCTTTCCTTGCACGAGTTCTCCATAGAGGAGATCCTTTGGGATCCGGCCATCATCCATTCTCACGACATGGCCGAGCCAACGCAGGCGCCTCTGTTTCAGTAGTGCATACATGCTAGGAATTCCAGCACGTTCCAGGACTGTTCTTTACCCAACACTCTGGAATTGGTCTAATTCTCGAGAACAGTGGCTCTCCAACAATGTCTTGGCAAACTCTGGAGTTCCTCAGAGGTTGACCAGAGGTTGACCAGATTCTGCAGTGAGATGATCAGGGACAATAGGCAACCTTGAAAGACAGACTGTCCACTTTGACCAGTCTGTCAAACAGAGACAGACAGAGGCATAACTAGGGCGGAAGCTGAAGGGCACCCGCCCTGGGTGCTACGCCAAGGGGAATGCATGAATGCTCTACCCTAGTTTCAGAGGAGATGCTGGTAGCTTCACACCCCCATTCCTACTCCTTCGAAAGGAAGCCTCCACAGGAGAAGGAGCAGGAGGGCATGAAGCTGCCACAGCAAGAGCCCCCTCCTCCGGGGAGAACCGGAAATCACTGCTTTCTGCTGCAAGGGTTGCAAAGCAGTCACTTCTGTGTCCTCCCCAGCGGAAGAGAAGGTGCTGGCTCCCTATAGGAGATCAGTCCTTTCAAGGGGGGGTCTCCACTGGGGAAGGAATGGAGGTGTGAAGCTGCTGCGGTGAATGTTCTCTCCACTGAGGAGAACCTGAAAGTGACATCACAACATCACGGCACTGGCCCAGGTGCCCACCTCATAGCATGTAGGGTGTCTCAAAGTGTGCATTCAGCAATATGTCTGGCCAGAAGCTCATTTTCACTTATGGTTCTCTCTCTGGATATAGTGCTGGTTTCCCAGTCCTCTTATTGCCTCCTTCTCCTGTGATTTTCATTCTTCTCTCTCTCTCTCCTGTCTCTTGCTCTGGATACTTCTTCAGCCACAGCCGAGGTAGGATTCATCCGCCTAACCTTGCTATTCTGTCTTACGCTGTCACCATCTGTCATCTTTTGTTACGCATACAGCACCATGACACCATGTAGCGACATTGCGGAAGATATCGCCGAGGAGATAGGGTGTGGTGTCCACAGTGCCCCTTGCTCTAAGTAAATGCAGGGTTAAAGCCCAGGTAGTAGCTGGAGGTGTGCTGCACAGCTGCAGCCACTAGAGGCTGAAGTGAACCTGGGAGCATATAAACAGCACCTGGAGGAACTAGTGGTGTGGGTTGTAGGAGGAGTGAATGTTTGAAGGAGACTGACTGACTGACCGACCTCAGACTGTGACTTGGCTTATTGGCTCTGGACTCTGATTTGGCAACTCTCATTGATTGGACTGGCTTACCTGGAATCTGACCTTGGACTGTGACTTGGCTTATTGGCTCTGGACTCTGGTTTGGCAACTCTCATTGATTGGACTGGCTTACCTGGAATCTGACCTCGGACTGTGACTTGGCTTATTGGCTCTGGACTCTGATTTGGCAACTCTCATTGATTGGACTGGCTTACCTGGAATCTGACCTTGGACTGTGACTTGGCTTATTGGCTCTGGACTCTGATTTGGCAACTCTCATTGATTGGACTGGCTTACCTGGAATCTGACCTTGGACTGTGACTTGGCTTATTGGCTCTGGACTCTGAATTGGCAACTCTCATTGATTGGACTGGCTTACCTGGAATCTGACCTTGGACTGTGACTTGGCTTATTGGCTCTGGACTCCGGTTTGGCAATTTTAACTGACTGAACTGGCTTACCTGGAATCTGTGGACTGGACTCTGACTTTTGCTTGCTGCACTTGTGAGTTTAAGAAGGGAAACTAATCAGCCTTAAGCGGGCATGAGGCCCAGTGGGGAGGAGCTCTGGCAAGACACACCATGACGTGTGTGACATCTTTCTCAGGCACCCAGTGTCTTAGCAATTCTGAGAACATCATTTCCGAGCCCCTCCAGTGTCAAATCTTGGTGTCATCACTAACAAAAGCAAGTGCAAAACACACTTAGCATCCCCAACATGCTGGCATTTCAAAGCCAAAAGCCTGATGAAGATTGTGGGACCGAAAAGATTGCGGGACACTTCTAAAACTGGACGCTGTCTCTATTCCCCCCCCCCAAGCAATAGCTCAACCATGAGGAGTAATAGCTACAGAAGCAGAGCAGTTATCGCTCTGTGTTATACACCTGATCTACTAGTCCCTTCCAGCTGTTGGCGGCCCCCCTATCAGTGCAGTAAATGGAGACCCCCCTGCTTCCCATCACACTGAAAGTGTCAGAACAATGACCACGTTTATTCTGGTGAGACCGCACAGAAACAAGCCAGAAACCTGTCAGGTATCTTTGGAAATAACACGACAGCACCTTGTACTTTAATGGAACAACTGACAAAAAATAAAAATAAAAAATAAAATACCTGGGGCCTTTCTGTGTGTGTGGGTGTTGGTTGATTTGATTCTTTGTTGTTCAATACCAGAAATTGCAGTAGATAGAAATAATGGCACAACATCCATGTTACAAACACTTCAGGCACAAAGGTTCTAACTCTGAAGTGTCCTTCACAACAAAGGAGGTGAAGAAACTGAACCTCTCTGATGGGGCAGAAACATTATCAGAAATACGGGGCTCCCGCTTCACAAATGGCAGCCCCATGTCAAGTCCCCCCTTTGTTCCTACCTGGACATGTAATTCAACTGCCTTCATGCCTTCACACGGGGACACGGAGCACTTCAAATCTTGTGAGATATCAGGCCCTACTACCCAGGTACTACCTGGGGCTGGATCCAGGCAGTACTTGCTCTGATCCCCTACTCCCAAGGAGCCTGTTGCTAGAGCCAGGGCTGCAGCCAGGCCTGAGCGACAGAAAGCTGCGTCTGGAATAGCAGGATGCTAATAAAATGGCTTCTTGATTTGATCTTGTGGGACTAATTGGTTCTTAGGGATTGTGCTGCAAAGCAGTTTTCATCACTGGAGAAAAACCATTTTGATGCGGAAAATTTTGAAGGCTGAGCTCTCCTCACTAACTGAAAAAGGCACAAAAATGTTCTTTGGGCTTTGCCAACAACAGACCCACAAGTTGTGTGCCCCAAGGTTCAGGAGGGTGTATACCTCAATTACACCTTTGTTGAACTTCAAACGTACCTCATTTGAGCCAGACTGGAAATCCACAGATAGCGCTATGGGGACAGAAACCTTTAGAGAGATGAAACATTGGATAGTGCTGCACAAGGGCTAAGTGGAAAGGAAAATCCATCCTCTATAAAAAAAATCCTGCTTCGATATCAATCTTTAACCCTTCCTGGTACGTGTTGGCATTCTCAGCGATGAGTCACACAGTATATGTTGCATCTTACCTGTAGCAGGAGATTCCTTCTTGGTAAAAACAACTAGTGGACTCTCCAGACCAACTTGAATGAATGAACATCCACAGCAGAAAAATGGTTGGCAACCTTCAGTCTCGAAAGACTATGGTATAATCCTACAGCACCCGGTATTACCAGGTGGTCTCCCATCCAAGTACTAACCAGGCCTGACCCTGCTTAGCTTCCAAGATCAGACGAGATCGGGCATCTGTAATATTTTTGTGATATTTAATACTGTATAACACTTGCAGGGATATTATAGTATTATATTTGCCATTCATATTTGGAAAGGGATCATAGCTCCTATGTGGGGCCTGTCTTCCTCTGCATGTCGGAGGTTCACTTGCTGGCAACTTATGGGAGGGCTGAGAAGTGCCCCCCCCCCATCTTGAGAAGCAGTGTAGATGCTGAGCAAGCAGGTGTGAGTTCACTTTAAGAAACCGAGAGCGGAGGTTCTCCCGTCTCTGTTAAGTAAAGCAGGCTCTGTTTAAGTAAGACCCTGATGGCCTCAAACAGTGTTATACCCCTGTGCTTCATTTTGCAGCCCTACAGGAGATGTATTGCCTGACCTTCCCAGAATGCCAACTCATTACGTCAACCACCCAAACCCGTTAGACAAGAGACATTAATATGAAAAACACTCCCGGCTATTAAAACAAGTATTGACCTGCTTCACCACCAGGGTGCACCTGGTTGCCTGCCGAGAAAGTGCAATTGCCACTATTTGTCCATCCTTATTGCTGATTAACTAGGAGCGATAGCACCAATTTGAATGTCCTAGTAAGTCAAGGAAGCCACCAGTTGAAAAGGTTTGGAGACCACTGCACTGGAACCTAGGATCGTCCAGTATGATTGATGGGAGATTCAGAGACAACAAGATGTGGTCATGTCTACTAATTCAGACAGCCCAAAAGGAATGAGACACATCCGTGGAGAAGTCTTATCAATGGTTACTAGTCAAGTCAGTGGTATAGCTGGAGGGGGGGCGGAGCAGTGCAGCGGGCAAGCGGCCCTTCTCTTCGGAGCCATTCCCGGCGGGAGGGAGCAAAATGGAGCCGTACGGAGCTCCACCCCCCTCCAGCTACACCACCGAGTCAAGGTGGCTGTATCCGACTTCCAGGTTCAGGAGAAATAAGTCCCTGAATATCAGTTGCTGGGAACCTTCAGTTGCAGCTGCAAAGGGGTAACTAGGGCAGAACCTGAATGGCACCTGCCACGGGAGGGGTTCATAACTGTCATGAATATGTGCAGTTCAGGCCTAGTAGCACTGCAAAGCCTGAACCAAAGTAACCCAGTAACACAGAAGGGTCTTGCAAGGGGCTTGCAGTTCCTAGCTGCTAGGAATTTACAACTCAATGGAAGGTGATAATGTAGCACCTAGGCAGCCAGAAAGACGCCCATCAAGGATGGAATGCAGCTGGAGATCTCCAGGGGGGAGGGAAGAGCTGAGAGGGAGAGCTTCCAGCCCCACTTCCTGAGGACAGGGTCTTTGGTCTTTGTCTCTTGGTGAGATAGGAGGTGGGTGCACATCCTGCCCCGCTAGGACCATGTGGCCTCTTAGGTAACTGACCTGAGGATCTAAAAAAGAAGCTGACCCAGGTGAGAGTCAGAGAATAATAGGGATAGCCAGTTAGCTTTATTATTTTATGCTGAGATGTTTCCTAGAAGTTTTTATGCCTCTAGCATTTGCTGCCTTTTGTAACTTTTTGTAACCCTTTGTACTTAATAAAGTAAAAATCCTTTTACCATGTTGGTTCATTGTCTGTTGGGGACAAAGGTTCAGAATCCTGCCTAGCCGTTCAGCAAGCTACCAAAAATCCTCATTGTGGACTAGTAACTTGAGGACTGAGATTTTAAGTAAAGAAAGTGCTCAGTGCCTACAAGGGATATAGTTAAGCCTAGAGGGTCTCGGTATCCCTGGACTGAGGCACTGGCTCTTACAGGGTGGTGGCAGTACTACCAAACAGGGATCTTTGAGGGCTCTAGGGTTCAGAACCAACAACTCTGAGCAACCCAAAACCCTGGGAGTGTGACGAAGTATACGACAATAACTGCACCTCAGGCTCCATTCTAGTTGCTGCCAGCTTTGCACCCCATTCCTTCTTCTGCAGAGACTTCCTTTGAAGGCTCCCCTTCAAAGTTTCCTAGGAAGAACCTGGAAGGGACATCATAATGTCACATGACATCATGAGGACTCCAGGGCAGTGTGTTATGGCTCTGGTGGGAAATAATGGTGAAAGCGGCTTTTGCCTTAGGGCCTGATCCAAACTTTCCAGCACTGATGCAGCCAAACCAATGCAGTGTGGGCTGCATCCTGCAGTAGGGAGACAGCAATGGAGACCTGCTCCAGGTGAGGGAATACAAAATTATGCAGGGGATACATAATTATAGGGAATACAAAATTATGCAGGGGATGGACAGAGTGGATAGGGAGATGCTCTTTACACTCTCACATAATACCAGAACCAGGGGACATCCACTAAAATTGAGTGTTGGGCGGGTTAGGACAGACAAAAGAAAATATTTCTTTACTCAGCGCGTGGTCAGTCTGTGGAACTCCTTGCCACAGGATGTGGTGCTGGCGTCTAGCCTAGACGCCTTTAAAAGGGGATTGGACGAGTTTCTGGAGGAAAAATCCATTATGGGGTACAAGCCATGATGTGTATGCGCAACCTCCTGATTTTAGGAATGGGTTAAGTCAGAATGCCAGATGTAGGGGAGAGCACCAGGACGAGGTCTCTTGTTATCTGGTGTGCTCCCTGGGGCATTTGGTGGGCCGCTGTGAGATACAGGAAGCTGGACTAGATGGGCCTATGGCCTGATCCAGTGGGGCTGTTCTTATGTTCTTATGTTCTTATGAATGTTTGTTCCCTTACCTCGAGGCTGCATTGTGGCTGCACTGGCACTGGAAAGTTAGATAGGACTTGGTTCTTAATCCCGTTTGCTTCCTGGAGGCAGCTTGTTGATACCTTGATACCAGGATACTGGATTTGATGAGCCTTTGTTCTGCTCCAGCAAGGCTCGAGTTCTTTGACAGTACAACAAGCTGAGAGGATCTGACCTCCAGTGGCGTTGGCTCAAGAGTGTGGATTCCCCGGCCTCCTGCATGTCTTTCGTTTCCAATTGGACCATCTGGGGGGTGCTGATAATTCAGGAGGCTCCTTTGCGACCTGCCATCGGAGACAGGCCACGGGTTTCTAATCCATTCCTTTTCCACAGTGATTTGCATACTGTGCCCCGCGGATCTCATTTTCACCTATTAGGGAACTTGTCTAACTCTCCGACAGAGCGACAGGTCGGTCCTCCTGGCTGGCGGAGTGGAATTTGTGATGAAACCGCCGCGCCAGGTTAATCTGATTTAAGCGAGGACCGAAGATGCAAGGGATTCTTCTCTAAACACAGTCTTTTCAGAGCAAAATTAGGGGGTATTTGGAGGGATTTACTGACAGTTTTTCTTGCCTGCCTCATCTCTAATATCCATGATTAGAAACTAGCCAGGGGCGTGAATTGATTTTTAAAAAGTAAAGTTTCACTTTTTTTTTATTTTTTTTAACCGATTCTGGTACGATCGCCGCTAGTGTTGGGTGACCAGCCCTCAGCTCTGTTCAGAATCAGGTCGGTAATTACAAGCTTTCTCAGTGAGCATTTGTGCTCTTGGAGATATCGGTGCTGCTGAAACATATCACATTGCCCCCCACCCCCACCCCAGAAGTAGCAGCCCCCAGCACCAGCCTTCAAGGAAAATTCAGCTTGGAAATTCAATAGGCTTATCTATCCCCCCCGAACAAATAAACCCGGGAAGAAGAACGTGACTTGGGGCACAATCCCATCTGTCCCTTGGGCCGGCGCAAGTCCCTTGTGCTGGCCCGAAGGTGGTCACGAAAGTGCCGTCAAGTGCCACCGGGAGAGGAGGGAGGCTGTTGCACGTTCATGCACCAGCCTGCATACATGTTACACTCTCCCCAAGTCCCTGTGTTAACCTGACTTCGCTGGCATGAACCTGCTGGTGTGTCAGCTCTGCGGGGCCTATGTTGACCTCACAGGCCCTGCAGAGCTGACACACTGGTAGGTTCATGCCAGCGGAGTCAGGCCAGCACAGGAACTTGGGGAGAGTGTAATGGGGGCATTTTGGGCTTTCTAAGGGAGGGCAGGTGGTCTGGATCCAGGCAGGGGTGGAGCCAGGATCCAACCCTTGTGCTAGATCCTAACCCCACTCCCAGGCAACTTGGCACAGCACGGGGCTGCTTGGATCTGCACCACCTCTGAGGTGGCGCAGATCCAAGTAGACCCATGGGGGCTGCTGCTGTGCTATCTGGGGTAAGGGGAACGAATTCACCTTGCCCCAGGCTGAACCTCAGGCAGCCCCAACCCCACGCTGAATAAAAGCAGGCCAGCAGGTCGGTCTATTCCAGCATGGGTTAGGATTGGGCTATGAAACTATGTGCTGCACAGAGTGCAGAGGGAAACTGAGGCAGGAGACTTTGGAACTGCTCCACACCAGGTGGGGCGTTGTATTTGCGAATGCTTCCTCATGTAACAGTCTCCTTCCACAGAGCTTTGCATGTGCTCTTTGCCCATCCCTGCATGCCCACTGGAGGAAAGGTTTAGCACACACCTCTTCATTGTCAATTCCACTGAAGTAGAAGCCCTATGGGGTCTTTCATGTGCAGAAGGAAGTCCCCTGCCACCTGTTGTCCTCTGCCCCTTGCCCAAGGTAAAAGGATTTTGCTGCTTGAGGAAGGTTGGACCGAGAAGCAGGGTACCAACCTCATTCTGAGTTGGTTCCAACTTGAAAGGGACTGAACCTGCTATTGAATGAAGCCAGTAGGGTTAAATTTGCATTTCAACTCTCCCTCCCCATCCTTGACTTCTCCTAGGGCAGCAATTCCAAGGTCTTTCTTCTCATGCCCATTGACCACTGCGGTCTTCTCTATGGTCTTTGCGTCTTTTGATGTCACTTCTGGCTTCCAGGAGCTCCTTCCGGATTCTGTGGCTCCGTTTCTAGGGCACTGTCACTGAAGGCAAAGTCAGTGGAGGAAGAGGGACAAACAATTTGTTACCACAGACATTTGCCCTAGAAACAGAGCCGCAGAACCCAGAAGAGCTTTTCCAGTGATTTTCAACCCAAACTCCAGCGGCGCACTTGTGAGCCTTCCGTGGCGCACCAATGTGCCGCGGCGCACCGGTTCAAAATTGCCGTCCTAGGATATACACTGCCCTGCTTGAAGCTTTCTAAAGTGCTTCCTTTGCCATAAATAGTGGGCTAGGACGTCAGCGAACATGGCTAAAGAGACCAGTCATTACTACTTCCAAAATCATGGGAAGATGGTTTGAGATGTCCTTATGGAAAGCCACCTAGAGATTCAAAAAAAAACCGGCTTCCATTTCAAAGGACACTCATTTTGCCCTCTCCCCCCCCCCCCCAAAGAAAACCAACCCAGGCCAATCTCATCAAGCAAACACCAGCAATTGAACTTGAGAATATATCTTTTAATTAGAAAGGAACGTGCTGGGGATTCTTGCTTGGGTCGGGCACTTTCTTTTGCAAAGTGGCAAGAGTTGAAGGAATTAGCGAACCTTGGGATAATGTGCTGTAGAAAGAAGGCTTAGAATCAATTACTTTCTTTTTCCAAGGTGAGTTATTAAAACTAATTGAAATCCGGGCTATTAATCCCCATGAAAAATGTACGGCGGCAGGCTCCAGACATCCTGAGGTCTGGGGAACATTTTATTGGGCCATGAAAACTCCCAAGTGTCAGATGCAGTTAACTGATGTCCTTAAGTGGTTAGGAGACTTCTGCTCTGAAGAAAGGTGGGGTGGTGCAACAAGGTGGAAGACAGATTCCGGTTCATATAAAAGCAGGGGTGGGCTCTGGTTCCACTGGGTCGTGCAGGCACTGTGGTGATGATGGGAGAATGACTCAAACTCAGGCTTCCAGCAGTCAGACTCCATCATCTTACTACATGTGCCAGGAATATTCTGTTGTTCCCCTTGGTTGGCAACCTTCAGTCTCGAAAGACTATGGTATAAGCCTACAGCACCTGGTATTCCCATGTGGTCTCCCATCCAAGCACTAACCAGGCCTGACCCTGCTTAGCTTCCGAGATCATGGTATAAGCCTAGCGCACCTGGTATTCCCAGGCGGTCTCCCATCCAAGTACTAACCAGGCCTGACCCTGCTTAGCTTCCAAGATCATGGTATAAGCCTAGCGCACCCGGTATTCCCAGGCGGTCTCCCATCCAAGTACTAACCAGGCCTGACCCTGCTTAGCTTCCGAGATCAGACGAGATTGGGCATGTGCAGGGTAATAGTTGTTCCCCTTGCAAACCTGGCATTGAGGATGCCATCTTGGTTGCAGCCCCACTGTGCCTGAACATTCAATGAACTAGCCTCCAAGGGCCACAGCCTGGCCACAAGGTTCTAGAAGCTTCTTCTGGCTTTTCCGATGAACTGCTGCTCCCTCGGATTCTGCTGCCTGCCTCACTTGGACTACACACTCGTTCGGATTATTATGTCCAACAGGCTGAGGAGAACAAAGGACCTTACTGAGAGGAGATTGAAGTGAGATCACAACTAGTTGGTATTGATGGGCAACCCACTTCTAATTTGCCCTGGAACAGGCAAGCCGTGGACCTGCGCTGCATCCAAGGCAGGACTGGGCTGAAAGCTGCACAGCCCGGGGCAAGGGAAATCACTTCCCCTTAACCTGTGTCACACTGCATTAGCCCCAATGGGTCTACTCAGATCTGTACCCCCTAAAGAGCAGCATAAGTGCTGAATTGAGGTCCCGCCCTGCTTACCTCTCACTAGCCCATGGACCTGCCTGCAGCTTGCTCTCTCCCCCCCCCAAATGTATCTCTCCGCACTCCCCATGCACTCCAGACTGTTACGTGAAAATCCCCTTTTTGCCTTTTAGTTGTGATTTTCTCTCTATCTGGTTATGTACTTTGGACTAAAATATCATGCAGGTTAAACCTCAGCACACAGGCCACAATCAGGTCAAGTCACAAGCTTACACAACCTCCACCTCCCTGTGGTTACACATTATAGTAGGAAGTCTGGCATCTTAAATCCACCTCCCTATGATCACACATAGGGATCCTGCGATACAAGGACATCTGCAAGAGGGATCTGAAGGCCTTAGACCTCAACAAGTGGGAAACCCTGGTCTCTGAGCGGCCCACTTGGAGGCAGACTGTGCAGCATGGCCTTTCCCAGTTTGAAGAGACACTTGGCCAACAGTCTGAGGCTAAGAGGCAAAGAAGTAAGGCCCATAGCCAGGGAGACAGACCAGGGACAGGCTGCACTTGCTCCCAGTGTGGAAGGGATTGTCACTCCCGAATTGGCCTTTTCAGCCACACTAGACGCTGTTCCAGAACCACCTTTCAGAGCGCGATACCAGAGTCTTTCGAGACCGAAGGTTACCAACAACAACCATGATCACACATTATAGGAAGAAGTCTGGCATTTTAAATCATTGTTTAAGTGTCTCCTACATTACTGTATTCATTGTATTGTTTTAACTCAATCACTGTTTAAGAACTGCATGCAAAAGTGTCTCCTAATCCAATCACTGTGTATGCAAACTTGAGCTGCCTTATTCATTGTATTGTTTAAATTCCCCCAGCTAGGAAGCCAGCCATTTGACCATATTGAATTTTGCTGATAACATCCTGATCCTTTCAGTGTTTTACATACCCTGCTGTGTGGTAGTAAGCAAGCTACCATCCAGCTCAGCACGTTCTGAAAACCCCCTTTTTAAGAGAGGGCTGGTGGCCACATGCTCTCTCTGGCTCCCCCTCCAAGGACCAACACATCTGTGTTGTGTCAGAGGGTCCTCCACATAGGATTCTCTCCCCCCCCCCCATCCAACTGCTCTGCAAGACAGGTGACTATCTTGTGTCTGAAACTTTTTTCCTTCTTCCCCCCTTTTTTCCCCCTTCTCTCCCCATCTTTAGTCAGCAACAGGGTTTGGCAGACCAGAGACCCCTAAAATCCTTCCCTACAACCTTCCCTTTGTCTAATTTCCTCGGATGCACCCTCGGATACTCTCCACACGCAACCACCATGAAAACTCCAGATTTTTCTGGAGGAAAAATTCATTATGGGGTACAAGCCATGATGTGTATGTGCAACATCCTGAGTTTAGAAATGGGCTATGCCAGATGCAGGGGAGGGCACCAGGATGAGTGCCCTCATAAGCTCTTGTTATCAGGTGTGCTCCCTGGGGCATTTGGTGGGCCGCTGTGAGATACAGGAAGCTGGACTAGATGGGCCTATGGCCTGATCCAGTGGGGCTGTTCTTATGTTCTTAAACTACAATTCCCAGGAGGCCTTGCAGGTCTCTTGTTATCTGGTGTGCTCCCTGGGGCATTTGGTGGGCCGCTGTGAGATACAGGAAGCTGGACTAGACAGGCCTATGGCCTGATCCAGTGGGGCTGTTCTTATGTTCTTAACTACAATTCCCAGGAAGCCTTGCAGGTCTTCTTGTTATCTGGGGTGCTCCCTGGGGCATTTGGTGGGCCGCTGTGAGATACAAGAAGCTGGACTAGATGGGCCTGTGGCCTGATCCAGTGGGGCTGTTCTTATGTTCTTATGTTCTTAAGTACACTAGATTCAAGTACTAGGACCAAGAAACATATACTTATCATTTTTCCACGTGCTTTATGTTTAGCTTTGTGCTTTTGTAATAAAACTATAATCTTTTATTAAAAGTCATCTTTCTCTCAGTCTCCTCTTTAAGCAAAAGAGAACTTCTCTGCATTATGCCGTCTTGTTATCCAGCCTGCGATCCTAAGGTTCCAATAAGGGCAGTATAATAATTCCCCTAAACAAAACAGCCCTTTTGGTAACAAGACCCCTGCTCCAGCCGAGCTTGGCCAGCGCAGGCTTACTGTTCTGCCAGCGGATTGGGGCCCACGCCAGCCTCCTTCCTCTTAAGTCAACGCAAAAGTACTTTACGGGACTTCCGTGACTTCTCGGGCTGGTGCAAGGGACTTGCGCCAGCCCAAGAGCATTCTAGGACTGTGCCCTAGGAGTCCATAAGCCTTTATGGATATGCTATTGGCAACAGGAAAATGCTCAGGATTTTCCAGTAGGCAAGTCTTTGCTGAGAAAGAAGGTCTCCAGATCATCCTCAGTGCCCCAGCCCTTCTCCACTGGAGTTTTTTTCTATATATGGGCCTCACCTCTCAACACCCATAGGTCTCAAGGAATTATATAAGTCTCCAAACTTTGACATGGACGTGATACCATGTGGTTTCACACTGTCTTTACAAAGTTTGTGGTTATGTATGACTCCTTGCTTGACAACTCTTTCCGCCATCTGCTGTGTCTCGTGAATGGTAGCGCTCCTCTAAGATGCACACGTTCCCTACCCCCCCCCCATTGAACACTGCAGCCCTTGGAAATGTAAAGTCAGCCATTCACATCAGGTCCTCACATTAAATCAATGTTTGCTCACTGTATAGCCTTAGCTTTTGTGGTTACAGAATGTGAGCAAAGCAAATGGTATTTTAATAACGTATGACCAGAGTTAAAACTTATTAGTGCAAATTCCTCTGAGCAAAGTTCATACAGTGACGTAGTTAAGGCATCTGGGACCCAGGGGCACAATTTTTTTTAACAGCCCCACACACCCCATATCCCCATAACATTCCCCCTCCCAAAAAAAATTAACTCCCCCTATATGACATCTTAGAGTCCTTTGAAAGGCACTTCTGTTTTTATGGTGAAAACCAGAAGTGCCTATTGGAGGCCACTAAGATACCTTCTCAAGTCATGGTACTGCGGAAATGTACCCCATCGTTTCCAGGTCATCATTTTGCACCGGGCTACATTTTCATTAGCTATGCCACTGGCAGACATACTAGTCCTCTTCAGACATAGAGGGGAACAGCTCTGTACAATATCATGCCCTGTGATCGACAGGCAGTATTCATTTCCTCCGACACTTCACATCGAAAACGGAGACCCGCTTGCATAATAGGGACCCCCTTTTCTCCACCTGCCAGAGCACTGTCGGTCACCCCCTCTTCCCTCCAAATGACATTGATAAGGGCGGCAATTCCACTTCCGGAAGAGAGGAACGGGCTTAGATCAGCGGTCCATCTGACTCGTGGCGCCGATAAATGCGAGTATTTAACTCCGAGGTCGTTCCATTCAGAGGAAGATGAAAACCGTGACTCCCTGGGCAAGTTTTCTCCAAATACTTCTCTGTGCTTTTTGGAACGTTGGCTGCAAAACAAGAAGAATAAAAGCCTGGTGTTCTTTTGAAAGGTCGGCATAAAGAGTTTTGAACTGACTCTTGCAAAAACATGTCCCCGGAGGGCCATCTTTTGATCTCGGGCATAGCTCTCCTGATCACACAGTTCCTTGCCAGGCTGAACATTGTTCGCTCCCTTCTTGTCTCGCTCCTTTTTTTCTCATCCAGCATTGTGTTCCGACAGCAGACATGTAAGAAAGGAATTGCTGCAAACAAACAATAATAATAATAATAATAAAAGAAGCATATGTGCTCAGCGGTCTTACTGGGAAGTAAATACCATTAATGGGGGCTTTCCTCCAAGTTAATTCACCGCGTATCGTGACGGCAGGTTGATTCGTGATCCTGCAAACCCGCCATGCCCTGAATATTGATTACGCAGCTATGAAAAGGGATAAACGGTGTAATCTGAATCAATACATGAAATGCAGTCCTCCTGGAATCTTCTCTGTCAAAAGTGCACAGCTTCATCTAATTAAATGTGAGGTTTAATATTGCCTCCTCTTCTTCCTGCTTCTCTGGTCACTTGTGTCATCATCCTTCTCCCCCCGCCCCCCCGATCCTGAACACTCAGCCAACCTGCCTCCCAGCAACACCCTTCCCGTCACAGCATGCTAATCCTTCTGTCTATTTCATAAGAACATAAGAACAGCCCCACTGGATCAGGCCATAGGCCCGTCTAGTCCAGCTTCCTGTATCTCACAGCGGCCCACCAAATGCCCCAGGGAGCACACCAGATAGCAAGAGACCTGCAAGGCATTCTGGGAATTGTAGTTAAGAACATAAGAACAGCCCCACTGGATCAGGCCATAGGCCCATCTAGTCCAGCTTCCTGTATGTCACAGCGGCCCACCAAATGCCCCAGGGAGCACACCAGATAACACGAGACCTCATCCTGGTGCCCTCCCTTGCATCGGACCTTCCATTTGGTTGGGTACCAACTGTAGAACATAACACAAAACCCTTGCCTGAGCACCCCAAAGGCCCATCCAGTTCAGCTTCCTGTTCCCAACAGTGCGCAACCAGACCACCCCTGAAAGCCCACAAGCAGGGCAGCCCCCCCTTCCCGCTGTTGCTCTTCAGTGATTGATTGTCAAAGGTACACTGCCACTGAACCTGGTTGGCAACCTTCAGTCTCGAAAGACTCTGGTATAAGCCTACAGCACCCAGTATTCCCAGGCAGTCTCCCATCCAAATACTAACCAGGCCTGACCCTGCTTAGCTTCCGAGATCAGATGAGATCAGGCATGTGCAGGGTGAAACCTGGAGGTTCCCATATGCCCGCTAACCATTGCTACACTTATCCATCATGAATTCACCTAAACTGCACCAGTGACCATCACAGCAATGTCTTGTGGAAAGGGAATCTACGACTGAATCCTGTAAGTGAATTATGTATTGTGAGATTCATTCATTCATTCATTCATTCATTTACAGTATTTTTATCCTCAAGCCTTCCTCCCCAAAGGGACCCCAAGTACTTTCTATTGCCTGTGCTGAATCTCCTCATTCATTTCATTGGATGACACCATGTTCTGCCTGACGGCAAGAGGACATCTTCTTGTTGGCATCCTTCAGTCTTGGAAGACTATGGTGTCACGCTCTGAATGGTGGTTCTGGAACAGAGTGTCCTCTCCAGTGCGTGAAGCCTGGGTAAAGTAGGTATGGAGGATAGGCTGTTACCCATGCAGCAAATCCCCCCTCTCCACGTCGCTGTAATGGTCCAATGGAAAGGCAGAGGCCAATACGGTTGGTTCCAGCGGCGTTGCAGGAGTTGCCAGAACGTGACTGTGTTCAGCCATGAACTGCCTCAGGGACTCTGGCTCCGGATTTTGCCCAGAGGTTGACTCCTGAAGCCTTTTCCATAACTGGATGTAGCCACAAGGCAGTGGAGGTTTGGGATCAGAGTTTTCCTTCTCTTGGATGAGCTGCCTTCCCAGGCTGACGAGTCCCATCTACCCGGTGGCTGTTTAGTCGCCTCTTACGACATGTACAGCCAAACTGAGGGCCTATTCTTATCCCCAGCCCCCAGGGGATCTAGAGGGGATGTCCCTAGAGGACATCTAGGCATCTATATTAAGCAGAGTTCTAAAGTGGAAAGCCCTTTCAGCTGAAGCAACCCACCAACCCCTTCTAGATTTCTGCTGAGAATAAAAGAGGAGCAGAGGCAGAAAAAGACAGTTTCAAAGGAAAGATACTTTACTCACAGTACAGCCTGCCCTCGGTATCCATGGGGAGGGGCCTGTTCCCAGACCCCAATATCTGTGGAAAATTGAATCTGTGGGGATGGCCTCAAGGACCTCCTGGACACAACCTGTTTGGGAGGTACAGTGAAGCCCTCCTGACGTGGGTCAAGACCCACGTTGAGTCAAATCCATGGGTCCTGAACTTCTTTGTTGGCTGTACAGGTTCTGAACTTTGGGAATCCTAGAGCAATTTCTTTTGCATGGTTATGGGAGACCTCATGGCATGGTGAACGCCCATGTTGCTGATGGTCAGTGGTCTACATGCTTGGAGGAAAAGAGAAGGAAGGATCAGGAAAAGAGAAGGAATGAAGCCAGGTAGACTCTCCCCACTCCACAGATAGAGAAAGTAAATGTCTGGGGCAAGTAGCTCCTGAGTCCTCTGGACAGTATACACCCCCTGGTGTCCTTTAGATCGGGGGTGCCCAAACCCCGGCCCCGGGGGCCACTTGCGGCCCTCGAGGCCTCTCAATGCGGCCCTCAGGGAGCCCCCAGTCTCCAATGAGCCTCTGGCCCTCTGGAGATTTGTTGGAGCCCACACTGGCCCGACGCAACTGCTCTCAGCGTGAGGGCGACTGTTTGACGTCTCATGTGAGCTGTGGATGAGGGTTCCCTCCACTGCTTGTTTCACATCTGTGATGCAGTAGTGGCAGCAAAGGAAAGGCCAGCCTTGCTTTGTGCAAGGCCTTATATAGGCCTTGCTATTGCAAGACCTTGATTCATTCATATGTTCCATCTTTAATATATTCATTTATGTAAACTTATGTAAATTTATTCAAATTTTAAATGTAAATTAGTTCTCTTTTTCCCCAGCACAGTGTCAGAAAGATGATGTGGCCCTCCTGCCAAAAACTTTGGACACCCCTGCTTTAGATGGATTTGTTCCTATTTTCCAACACTAGCATTATTGGAGAAGGAAAACAATTCCTCTTTGTCTGTTTTCTCCATACCTAATGTTCAGACACCTCTGAACATCTCATGGAAGAGCAAGTCCTCCCCCTCCCCAAAAGCTTCAATGTTTGCAAAAACTTTGCGATGCCACAACAGCTCAGCTAAATGGTTGGAGCATAGGGGGAGAGAAGATGGGGGTCGTTACAAATGGCTTGTGGTAGTTCGAAACCTTTTTCGAATCAGAAAAAAAATCCCATTTTTATGCAAATCTTTGATTCTTTTTTAATGGAAAATAGATCTTAGAAATGACCTATTGGCAATAAAAAAAATCAGAGAAGCAAACAAGAGCGAATATAATTGTGTTAAACATATGGCTGCTTGCATGAAGGGGGCTTAGAGGGATATTAGCTGGGGAATAAGTAGGGAGCCTTTGCCATTTAGATAATGAAGAAAGCTCATTTCTTGACACTCTCTCACTTTCCCTCCCTCTTTCATTATCTTTTCATTCACTTGCTTGCTGTTTTCAGCTCTCCGGAGCCAAATCACTTTGAACTGTCACCCTATAGCGATCACAAGAAACGTGGATTTATGGGTAGACGCTAACAAGCAAGCACTTGCCATATTTTAACTCCTTCGCTGGTAGGTGCTTTTGGTTTCATGGACTGGGTGGGAAACAATTAGAATAACCGAGAGGCAGCAAGGTCCAGTGGATAGGGAAATAGGGTAGCACCTAAGAAAATAGAAACTTCACTTTGGAAATGGTCTCATTGCACAGACAGGCATGTCAACATCTCTGAACCCCAGTTTCCCATTTCGAAATTAAGAACAGAAAGGATGAGCTTAATCAGTGGTTCTCAAACTTGCCGGCTCTATGGTTGGCAACCTTCAGTCTCGAAAGACTATGGTATATAAGCCTACAGCACCTGGTATTCCCAGGTGGTCTCCCATCCAAGTATTAACCAGGCCTGACCCTGCTTAGCTTCCCAGATATCAATTAATAAAATACTCAATACACCGGGACCCAGTTTTTAAAATGAGACACCCTATCAGGGCCCACCTAGCTTTTTGAGACTTAAAAGGAGAAGGTGATCAAGAAAAATTATTATTATTATTATTATTATTATTATTATTATTATTATTATTATTATTATTATTAACAGTATTTATATACCACTTTTCAACTAAAAGTTTACAAAGCGGTTTACAGAGAAAAATCAAATAATTGAATGGCTCCCTGTCCCAAAAGGGCTCACAATCTAAAAAGATGCAAATGAATACCAGCAGACAGCCACTAGAACAGACAGTGCTGGGGTGAGATGGGCCAGTTACTCTCCCCCTGCTAAAAATAGGAGCACCCACTTGAAAAAGTGCCTCTTACCCAATTAGCAGGGGTTTATTTATTTATTTGCAAGTATTAATTTATTTGCTTTTTTGGAAAAAAACAAACAAACCTTGATCCATTTCTCATAATGACTCAGCCCTAATGAATAACTTCAAACCTCAAGGGGCTTAGGTATATGACCCAGGCATCACCTTCTCCCACTATCTACTACCCCACTACCTGGACTTGGAAAAAACACACACAGAAACACACACACCCCCAAAAAATAAAATAAAATGATGCTCATACATTTATCTCCCTCTATTTACACAAGCTTGCAAAGTGCAGGAGCTCAGCTAATATGCAGGGCAATTAGCAACTATCTTTCAAACAGCAGGAGCTCAGCTCTTTGCAGGGCAGTTAGCAGCTATCTGGTTTTTGAACAGCCTCAGGATTTGAGGCAATTAGTAATCAGATCTTTCTATCACCCGTGTTTTCATTGGGGGCTCTGCGGGATCCACCAGAAATTGAGTCAGGACCCCAAACATAACTGTTAGGGCCATTGGAATAGCTGTGGGCATGTGGGATATCACTGGTGCAGGTTCAAGTAGACCCATAATGGCTGCCGGGGCTTACTCCAGTGCAAGCAGGCAAAGTTTGCTACATTGCAATACAAGGAGTTAGGAAGGATTGTACTGTCAGTAATAGTGATCGTGAAAAGACTGCCATTGACCGATCTCGTATGATCTTGGAAGCTAAGCAGGCTCAGGCCTGGTTAGTACTTGGATGGGAGACCGCCTGGGAATACCGGTTACTGTAGGCTTATACCATAGTCTTTCGAGACTGAAGGTTGCCAACCAATAGTGATCGGGATGAATGAACTGTGAAGGTTTGTTTAAAGAGTCTGTATTTGTGAACTGCCAACTCACCGCTACTTCCTGCTGAAGAGCAAAAGCGGAGCATAAAGTCTTGCCTGTGGAAGTGTAGCCTGTCTTACTCAAAGCCAGTGTAAAATTAAAAATAAAATAAAGATTAAGAGAACGAGCTGCGAGTCAGAAAGTCTCAGATCACAGCCATGAACTCAACTCCCTCTAAAAACTTTGAGGCCCTTTGGTAATATGGACATTTTAAAGGCTGAGAGAGGGCCTCTTAGGAGGCGAAAAGACATCGCACAGATAAGGGAAGAAATAAATATTAGTCTACAGGACAAGGACTACAGAGATAATGAATGGAAAGTAGACTATCAATCCTAGGTAGTATGTCTATGAAGATCTGAAAGGCTCTGACTCACAGGCCAGAGGTCTGGGCTTGACATCATACTTGCAGATGTTTGTAAAGGGTGAATTGAGGGCAGCATTTCATTGATTTCTCAAGTGCACAAATATTTCACTTGTTTGCTCTGTCTTCTCAAGACATAAATAATCTCTAGTTCAAAAGAAAATGTCATGGACTTACTCATGGGAAGGCCTCCTGATTTTAGAAATGGGTTATGTCAGAATGCCAGATGCAAGGGAGGGCACCAGGATGAGGTCTCTTGTTATCTGGTGTGCTCCCTGGGGCATTTGGTGGGCCGCTGTGAGATACAGGAAGCTGGACTAGATGGGCCTATGGCCTGATCCAGTGGGGCTGTTCTTATGTTCTTATGTTCTCTGCAGTGGCGTAGCTAGAGGGGGTGCAAAGCACTAAGTTTTGCAGGGAGACTCACTGGGGGAGAAGTGATCCCTCCCTTTTACCTCCTTTTTGCTCCCCCTGCCCGGAATGGCTTCGAAGGGGAGGGGGAAGAGTCGCTTGCGCAGGTGAGTCTCCCTGCAAAACTTAGTGCTTTGCAACCCCTCTAGCTAAGCCACTGGGCCTCTGGGATTCTAGCATGAAACAATGCACACAAATCCCCACTAGTTTCCTCTCCAAGGGTGCCAGCCTTTCCCTGATCTGGGAATAATAATAATAATAACAGGTATTTATATACCGCCTTTCTTGGTCTTTATTCAAGACTTTATTCAAGGCGGTTTACATAGGCAGACTTTATTTAAATCCCTTATTAAATAGGGATTTTTACAATTTGAAAGAAGGTTCTTTCTTTCAAGAACCACTACATTCAGATGTTTCATTCCGATCTGGCTTCACATTCTGGCCTCCATCCTCCCACGCTCCGAGCAGATGGAACAGCTCAGCTGCAGCTTGCCAGCTGCTTCAAGGTCGCACGGTGCCGGTGGCCTCGAACCGGCGACCTTGTGGATGTTATCTTCAGGCAGATGGAGGCTCTACCTTCTAGACCAGACCTCCTGCCCTGCCCTGGGACCTCCTGCTCCTGCCCTGCCCTGGGAAGAAGTGAACGCTGGGTAAGAACATAAGAGCCCTGCTGGATCCGGCCCAGGGTCCATCTAGTCCAGCTTCCTGCATCTCACAGCGGCCCACCACATGTCTCAGGGAGCACGCACAAGACCACAAGATACTTGCATCTCGCTGCCACCTCCCTGCATCTAGCAATCTGTTTACACTCACACACCCCAGCAAAGACACCGGGTGTTGGCTATCCCCACGAAGCTTCAAACCAAAGGCAAAATGCTTCTACCACTAGACAACTCCTACCCATTTTTTTTAAAATCACTCATAGCCCAGAACAACGGAGGGGATTATTTTAATTAGGCATGTGGAGACTGCTTCCCAGTCTGATGGAAGAAAAATAAATTGTGAGGGTATGGCAAGGTTGATGAGCGTTGCTTGAAATCGCCCAATTTGTTTTACCCAACAACAAAAATGAGCATTTTTCTCATATTTTTCCCCACAAGCCTCTGCTAATGGAAGTTCTCATGGCGTTATCCAGACTGTTACACTCTGCTTTGCCAGTGTCTCTCCCTATTATTCATGCGCTGCTCAAACTTGTCAGATGCCTGGAAATTTCATCTCCTCTTTCCTAAGCACCCTAATTTGCTGTTCAATTACCATCTCTCCCCAGGTGTCAACTTGGGAAGCATTAAAAAAAAAATACAGAGGAAACAAACATACTTACCAAAAACAAAGATTAAAAATCGTGTTTCATCGCCTTAAGAATGCCAATTAACGGCCATCAAATTTAGCACTCTTGATGGGCAGTACAATCTGATCCAACGCAGGCATAGTGGGCAGATCTGAGCATGCAGGAGATCTCCTTGGGGTAACGGAACTTTTGTTCTCTTACCCCGTGTAGCACCACAGCCTGCTCAATGGGGCAACTCGGATCTGCGCCAGCTATTCAGCTGGCACAGAACCAAGGAGCCCTGGGTAGGGCTTTCAGGCCCCAGATGGGGTTAGGATGTGGAGGAGGCCTTCTCCGCCATCCCCACCCCTCCCAGGTCTGATCCGCTCCCTCCCCAGCCTCCCTACCCCCAAACACCCCCTCCCCACCTCTGGAATGCTCTCCTGCCATCCTTCCTCTGCCCCTCCACAGCACTTATCTTCCTCATTGGCTGTCAGGCACAACGCATTGCCTGCAGGATGGCTCAGGCCTTTCCACTGGTGTCACTTACTGGGTGGCAAAAAGTGCTTTACAGCCTTTTTTATGACACCCAGCACCAGTGCTGTGGCCAACAATAAAATCAGGCTCTTAGTTTTTTTGTTTGTTTGTTTGTTTGTTTGTTTTGGGGGGGGGTCTGTGTGATTTTTCCCATCCTCATCTTTATTTTTCACCAAGAGCAGATCAATCTGATATAAGTAGTTGAGTTTGATGCTGAATATCCTCAGTTGAGAACTTTGAGCTTGAAATCTGGTGAGTGCAGTGGGGTTGGTTTGGAGGGCAAGGATCTCCTCCTCCTCACTTATCTGAAAAAGGTATTCAAAGTGCTCTTTGCCTTCTTGGAGTAAGATTAAACTGGGAGCAGTGGCGTAGCTAGAGGGGGTGCAAGGGGAGTCTCACCTGACTCACTGAGAGCCAGGCCCTCAGTCCTACCATAAAGTAGACCTTCCACTTAAGGTCTGGCTCATATCCCACCAGTTGATATGGGCACCAAACCCCTGCAGGAACACCCTGCTCCAGTTTAAACAATGTCTTCATTTCCCCTTCCCCAGTTTTAATTCCATAGTTACTGTGAGAGATTCAAGCCTACGTTAACAAGTTGTACAATGGAAGTTTGGAACAAAACTGGGCACCTATCCTAAGGAGCTTCTGGAACAAACATTTCATGGCAGAGGCAGCTTTATGGCTGTTGTTTGCTGGGTCTACTCAGATCTGCACCAGTAATAGAGCTGGTCCAAGTCCATATGGATCCAGGAAGATATGGATCCATATGGCAAGGAAGGGGGTCAGGTTTCAGTGTGCACTGCAGAGGCTCTGTTTCTGTGGCCCATTACGTGTGGCAAGGAAGAGCTGCATGGAAACTTTTAGCTTTAAAGCACCATAAAGTTTGAAATGGCTTTGCTGTGCCTTTCAGTAAATCAACATAATCACCTTTAAAGCCACGCATTGTCCCCATGTAGTGCTTTACTACGCTAGCTGAGAGAACAGTCCAAGCATCTAAAATGCGGATAAACTTTATAGAATGGAAGAGTAAAGGCACAGGAAGGAGGGGGGAATGCTGGGGGAAGATGCAAACCGCATGCCTAAGTCCCAGAGGAGTAGCAGGTGACGTGATGCAACAGCTCAGCAGAGGACATCAAGGCTGTGACATTCACTCTCTCCAACAATGACTCTTCCTGTGTTAACGGAAGGGGAGGGAAACATGGGTGTGCCAGCCAACCATGCCTCCCAGGCTGACATGCCTGCTGGCCCCACCCCTGGCTATCCCAGCCTTCAGTATTTGCCTGCAGAGTGCAATGCTGGACCCAGGGTGGGTAACTCCATACAACAAGCTCATAAGAGCCAGGGTGGTGTAGTGGTTTGGGAGGTGGACTTAGACCTGGATGAGTCTAAGATGACCTGGATTTGAAACAGTATATAAAGTATACAGAGATCTCCTAATCAGTGTGGCATCATTGTTGAAACGAAGGCTCCCCTGGATGAAAAATTCCCAATAGGAGGGTCTCATCAGCTTAAAAATAGCTTGACTTTATTTAGTTCTTTGGTGCTAGAGCCCACCCCAGATTTTACCTAAGTGAAAATTCTAAGCCAATATGAAAGGTCCTGTTTGGCTATAACTTAGGAGAAGCTAAAAGAGACGCCGCGAGAGTTTGGAGGAGACAAGTGAAATCGCTCAGGGTAATTTCATACCTCTCTATTAGGGCCGTAGCACATCACAGTTCTCCTCACCGGTGGGGATACTGTCAAGATTGAATTCCTTCTGTCGAGTGCTTTATTTTGCACTCAAGCCTCCTTTCCGGCTGGCTTGTTTCTCTCTGACAAACGGGGACGAGATAGAATTGTGATGTCCGACTGATTCAGTTTCTCACCGGTAAGGGGAAGGGAAAAACAGAACCATCCTCGGTGATCCTTTTCAATTGTTTGGTTTGCCACGAGGATGCTGTTTTCCACAGAGTGCAAGCCGGCTGCCTCTGTGCTAAGGTGTTGATAAGGCCCCTCGTGGTGTAAATACGTGAATATGTGTACTGGACTAAGGTCTGTTTGTTTTGGCTTCCACTCTCTTCAGCACTCTCGGTCTGCCACCTTTCATCACGAGGGCCAGAAAATTCTGATGCAAACCAGGATAGCAGTTTCAACGAACAGACAGAGGAAAAAGCACACTGGGTGACCTTAGGTAAAACTCTCCGAATTTTCCTACACATTATATAGATACAGGTGCAAGGCTGAGACAGTTACCCTTCCTTTTAAAAACTCCCTGTGCTTTTGCCTGCCAAGATTTTTATCTGTATTACTGATTACGGGTTACATGTGATGGTTGGCAACCTTCAGTCTCGAAAGACTATGGTAGAAGCCTACAGCACCTGGTATTTCCAGGCAGTCTCCCATCCAAGTACTAACTAGGGCTGACCCTGCTTAGCTTCCAAGATCAGAGGAGATAGAATAGCAAGAGACAGCTGGGGCAGTAAGAACACCAGGCAGCACAATGTACCCCCTCTGGCTAAGCCACTGAGTTCTTCTGATCTTTATGGCCAGGGTGTGGCTGAGCTTATTAAGCAATATCATTTCCTACCATGGGTACTGTCCACTGTGCTGATCCTTAAAACAGAGATTGGAGGTCCTGATTCGGCATCTCCCTATGTAGGCTATAACCCTATACACCCTTACCTGGAAGTCCATACGTCTGAGTCTACTTGTAAAGGATTATTATTATTTTTTTTTTTTTGTAGAGTCTTCTTTTTTTTAGGCTCTGTTTTGTCGATGTCTTTCTGAGGTTCTTCCATTTCGTTTTCATGCCTAGGCAAGCAGGCAAGAAGCCAGCTAAGGAGGCTTCTTGATTCACATTCCAGGGTAACCTCGTCTTTTATCAATTTGTCATTTTGCTCCTCGGTCTCTCATACACGGAGGTATTTAGAAGATTCATTATTGGTGAGCTCTCAGATTACTTTGTTGTCATGACAAATGAATTTTTCCCTCCGGTTTGCACGACTGATGGATATTCCTGGCACGCACATGCCCCTGTGGAAGTCAAACCGCTCACACCTTTTCGTATGACATGAGCATTCTCTCCCGGGCATGTAAAGCTAAAATTGAGCTTATCATATTAATAATAACTTAAGTCTCTGCATGTTTTTTCTCGGGTCCAATTTCCAATAAGCCTTGTCCCTCTAGAGCGTGGCGTTGGGGGCTACATTTTCCATCAGGAAATGTTCATTATGGATTGCTCAAGTGTGGGAACTGAGTGGACTACAAATCCCATGACCATCGACTGTGGTGGAATACCAATGAGACAATGCAGTGTTTTCTGCCTTCTGTGATAGCAAAAAAAAACCCCACAACATCTTGATCTTGACAAGTAGGAAAGAGATCTAGTTTTCAATCTTGCTTACCATATTTTTTTCCATCTGAGGATGCTGAAGATGATGCACAATAAAAAAAAAAAAACCATAAGAAAATTAATGGTCCAATCCTAACGAGAGCCTCTGCCGGCAAACAGTTGGAGCCTACTGGTGGTGGCGATCGTGGGGAGGTCTGATGGATCAGGTACATCCAGTTCAGGGATGGGGGGGAAGGATAGGGAGAGGGTAAAACAGGGCAGTGATGGGGCAGTAGTGTCACGAGGGTTTGCATCACCCAGTGCAGGAGGCTAGCAGGTCACTCCCATGATGAACTTCTTCCCATGCAGAGGGCAGAGCAGTGCCCCAGGTGGTGGGTGTGGTGATGCACCATTGCCCCACCCCACTGGTTTTTTTGGCTATAACTTTTGATAGAAAAGAGATATTTCAACATGGTTTGTTTCAGTGCATTCTGCATGGAATTACGCATCGATTGATATATAACATGATGGCATTATTCAAAAACACCAAGATTTAAAAAATTTGGTTAGTAGTAGTGTCACTTCCCTGTGTGCATCATCCGGTGTGACCCGCACCCCTGCACCCCCTCGCAATGCCACTGAGGCAGGGAGTGGGCACATCGAGAGGGTGGGTGGTGATGGTGTGTACTGTATCCAAACCCCTTTCCCAAGCCTGACCCACCTGCATGAATCCATGCAGACATGTGCCAGCGTTATACACGGACAGGTCCAAGTTGACCTGTTGTGGCTGCTGGAGCTTACCCAGGGGCAGGAATAGAGGGAGAGATAATTTCTTGGTACAGACAGTTTCCCTAGAAGCAGAGCAGCAGAACCCAAAGAGTTTTTCAGCCATCTTCAACCACTGTGCTCCAAACCCCCATGGCATAGATGCAGACCTTTGTGAAGCATCAATGCGCTGCAGCACATTTGTTGAAAATGGCTGTCTTATGTATCACAGGAGGGCTACTGGGATCTGAGACAATGCAATGAGATCCCCACCTTACATTGCCAGGACATTCCTACCCATCCAGGGATCGGCACATAGCACACCCTTCCTGAGCAGAGACTCACAGTCCATTCCACCCCCCCCCCCCATGAATTCTTCAGTTCTTTGCCAAAACTCTGTAGAAGAGTCTTGGATAAGAATATAAGAACAGCCCCACTAGATCAGGCCATAGGCCCATCTAGTCCAGCTTCCTGTATCTCACAGTGGCCTCACCAAATGCCCCAGGGAGCACACCTGATAACAAGAGACCTCATCCTGGTGCCCTCCCCTGCATCTGGCATGGCCCATTTCTAAAATCAGGACGTTGCACATACACATCATGGCTTGTAACCCGTAATGGATTTTTCCTCCAGAAACTTGTCCAATCCCCTTTTAAAGGCATCCAGGCCAGAAGCCATCACCACATCCTGTGGCAAGGGGTTCCACAGACCAACCTCACACCTAGTAAAGAAATATTTCCTTTTGTCTGTCCTAACTCTCCCAACACTCAATTTTAGTGGATGTCCCCTGGTTCTGGTGTTATGTGAGAGTGTAAAGAGCATCTCTCTATTCACTTTATCCTTCCTATGCATAATTTTGTATGTCTCAATCATGTCCCCCCTCAGGCGTCTCTTTTCTAGGCTGAAGAGACCCAAACGCCATAGCCTTTCCTCATAAGGAAGGTGCCCCAGCCCAGTAATCATTCCTCATAAGGAAGGTGCCCCAGCCCAGTAATCATCTTAGTCGCTCTCTTTTGCACCTTTTCCATTTCCACTATATCCTTTTTGAGATGCGGCGACCAGAACTGGACACAATACTCCAGGTGTGGCCTTACCATCAATTTGTACAATGGCATTATAATATGAGCTGTTTTGTTCTCAATACCTTCTCTAATGATCCCAAGCATAGAATTGGCCTTCTTTACTGCTGTCACACACTGGGTCAACACTTTCATCGACCTGTCCACCACCACCCCAAGATCTCTCTCCTGATCTGTCACAGACAGCTCAGAACCCATCAGCCTATATCTAAAGTTTTGATTTTTTGCCCCAATGTGCATGACCTTACACTTACTGACATTGAAGCACATCTGCCATTTTGCTGCCCATTCTGCCAGTTTGGAGAGATCTTTCTGGAGCTCCTCATAATCACTTCTGGTCTTCACCACTCGGAAAAGTTTGGTGTCGTCTGCAAACTTAGCCACCACACTGCTCACCCCTGACTCTAGGTCATTTATGAAGAGGTTGAAGAGCACCTGTCCCAGGACAGATCCTTGGGGCACACCACTTTTCATCTCTCTCCATTGTGCAAATTGCCCATTGACACCCACTCTGTTTCCTGATCTTCAACCAGGTCTCAATCCATGAGAGGATCTGCCCTCTAATTCCCTGACTGTGAAGTTTTTTTCAGTAGCCTTTGGTGAGAGACCGTGTCGAACACCTTCTGAAAGTCCAGATATATAATGTCCATGGGTTCTCCCGCATCCACATGCCTGTTGACCTTTTCAAAGAATTCTAAAAAGTTTGTGAGGAAAGACTTACCTTTACAGAAGCCATGCTGATTCTCCCTCAGCGAGGCCTGTTCGTCTATGTGTTTTGAGATTCTATCTTCGATGAGGCATTCCACCATCTTAGTAAATGATGTGGTATAGATGTATATAACACTGGTATAGATGTCAGGCTGACCGGTCTATAGTTTCCTGGGTCCCCCCTCTTCCCCTTTTTAAAGATTGGCATGACATTTGCTATACTCCAATCCTCTGGCACCGTGGCCATTTTGAGGGACAAGTTGCATATTTTAGTCAAGAGATCAGCAACTTCATTCTTCAATTCCTTAATAACTCTTGGGTCGATGTCATCAGGGCCCAATGACTTATTGATCTTTAATTTATCAATGAGGTCTGAAAACATCCTCTCTTTTAACCTCTATCTGACTTAATTCCTTGGTCAGGTGGGGCCGTTTGGGCAGCGGTATCTGCCGGAGGTCTTCTGCCATGAAGACATATGCAAAGAACTCATTTAATTTCTCTGCCATCTCTAAGTCTCCTTTTATCTCCCCTTTCCCTCCCTCACCATCCAGAGGGCCAACCACTTCTCTGGCGGGTTTCCTGCTTCTAACATATTTGAAGAAGCTTTTATTATTCCCCTTAATGTTGCTGGCCATGCATTCCTCATAGTCTCGCTTGGCCTCCCATATCACCTTCTTACATTTCTTTTGCCACAGTTTATGTTCCTTTTTATTCTCCTCGTTAGAGCAAGACTTCCATTTATGGAAGGAAGCTTCCTTGTCCTTTATGACCTCTCTAACTTGGCTGGTTAGCCATGCAGGGACCCTCCTGGACTTAGTGGAGCCCTTCTTCCTTTGCGGTATACACTTCCGCTGGGCCTGTATTATTGTTGATTTGAGCAACCTCCATGCTCTCTGTAGAGACTAGACTCTTTTTATCTTCCCTTTCAACCTCCTTCTAACCAGCCTCCTCATTTGAGGGACGTGCGCTCCTTGGAAGTCAAGGGTTTTTGTGAGAGATTTGCCCAGTATTTTCCCCCCGACATTTATGTCGAAACGGATCACAGCATGATCACTGTTCCCCAATGGCTCAGTAACACTGAAATATCTAACCAGGTCCTGAATACCACACAATATTAGATCCAGAGTCACCTGTCCTCTGGTGGGCTCCATGACTAGCTGCTGTAAGGCACAGTCATTTAGCATGTCAAGGAATCTGGTCTCCTTTTCGTGACCAGAACACAAATTGACCCAGTCAATATGAGGATAATTGAATTCCCCCATGATTACAACCCTGTCCCTCCTTGTCACCTCCCTGATCCGTTTCCTCATTTCAAGGTCCCCTTCCGATTTCTGGTCTAGCAGATGATAGTACGCCCCCAGTATTACATCACTCCTCAGGCCTGGTAATTTAACCCACAGAGATCCTATGGTGGAGTCTGACCCACCTTCAATCTCTACTTTGCTGTATTCTATCCCTTCCTTAACATAAATGGCCACCCCACCTGCAACATGCCCCTCCCTGTCCCTCCTGTAAACTTTATAGCCCGGGATTGTGGTATCCCACTGATTTTCCACATTCCGCCAGGTTTCCATTATGCCCACTTTGTCAATGTTTTCCCTTGTCACAAATGCATAAAAGCATTTGTACATGGAATACCCCAGGATGGGCTGCTTATTCGCTCCTTTGTCCCCGCATCCTCTCACTGTGCCAAACCGTCTATCACATCCCATCACGCTACCATTCCCAATTTCTTCTCCTACCCTGCCTTTACCTTGTTGTTCTCTAACCTCCCCATCCTCATCCCATAGGGATGAGGAGTCCTGAACCAGATGCCCCTCGGCTCCTGTCGGCCTTCCCCCAGGGATCAGTTTAAAAGCTGCTCTGCCACCTTTTTAATGTTATGCGCCAGCAGTCTGGTTCCATTCTGGTTCAAGTGAAGCCCGCCCCTCTTGTACAGGCCCCGCTTGTCCCAAAACGTTCCCCAGTGCCTAACAAATCTAAACCCCTCCTCCCTACACCACCGTCTCATCCACGCATTGAGACCCCTGATCTCTGCCTGCCTAGCTGGCCCTGCGCGTGGAACAGGCAGCACTTCAGAGAACGCTACCTTTGAAGTCCTGGCTTTCAGCTTCCTACCTAATAGCCTAAATTTGGCCTCCAGGACCTCCTGGCTACACTTGCCCACGTCGTTGGTGCCAACATGCACCACAACCGCTACCTCCTCCCCAGCACTGTCTACTAGCCTGTCTAGACGAGAAATGATGTCCGCAACCTTCGCACCAGGCAGGCAAGTCACCATGTGGTCCTCACATCCGTCGCAAACCCCCCTCTCTATATTTCTGATAATCAAATCCCCCACTACAAGAAGCCCCCGACCCCCCTCCCGCCGAGGAGTATCCTGAGTGCGTTCGTATACGGGCCCATCCCCTGGAGAAGGGGTCCCCCCTAGGGGATTGTTTCCCTCCTCTCCAGGATGACGTCCTCCAGCCCTGAGACTTCCCACCCGGGCAGCTGAGGAGCTGCACGCCTGAGGTTGGGATGAAGCCTGATCGTCCCCGGAAGTCTCCCCACAGTCCTTCTCTGCCTGCTGGTGCTTCTCCAGGTCGGCCACCAAGGCTTCAAGGGAGCGGACGCATTCCCTGAGTCCCTGGAGCTCCTTGCACCGAGGACACACCCATGACTTATGCCCCAGAGGCATATAGTCATACATGTTGCACTCGATGCAAAACACTGGATAGCCGCCACCCTGCTGCTGGCTGTCTGACTGCATAGCTTTTTTTGGTTTGTTTGTTTCTGTTTAGGGGTACTTAAAAACCCTACACCGGTTTTCTGCCCTCTCCTTGAGGGAAGAGAAAAGACGGTATCTGGGGCCCTGGACTCCTCGCCCTGCTGCTGAATTTGCACAGAGGCTAAACTCGCAGTGCCTTACCTGGCACTTTGTTCCTGAGGCACTGGATTTCCCAGAGGTCGTGCACGCTTCTGCAGAGAGGCTCACGCGGTGGCAGACACTAGCTTTATACTCCTAACTAGCTCCTCCTCCCTCCCTCCTTGCTGATTGACAAGGGGCTGGTCTTCCCAGGTGAGATTTCCCTCAATGGGGTGCTTGGATTTGCCTAACGGGGCTCTAAGCAACTCCTAAAGGTCAATTGTGATGACCTAAAGGACAATGACTATGCCAAATTGCCCTGGCTGGGTGGGAACTGGCCCTTCCTAGGTTCTTACCCTCCTACTTCAGTTCTCTGAGGCTGGACTGTTTTTTTATCCTCAAGCTGGTTTTTTATTTGAGTTTAAACTGCACTGGTTTAAGAGTTTTTTGGCTTGGCAGAACTTACACACTAAGGTTTAAATTATTAATTTATTATTATTATTTTTATTATTTTTATTATTATATTATAATTATAGTTATAAATTATATTATATATATATTTATATAGTTATAAATTATATAAATATAATTATATTATAATTATTTAGAATTATTATATTATTTTATTATTAATATATTATATAATATTTTATTATTAAGGGCCCAATCCTATCCAACTTTCTAGCACTGGTGCAGTCGCAATGCAACCTAGAGGTAAGGGAACAAATGTTCCCTAACATTGAGGAGGCCTCTGTGACTGCCTCCCCACCAAAGGATGCAGCACACACTCCATTGGCATGGCTGCACTGGCCCTGGAAAACTGGATAGGATTGGGCCCTAACTCATCCCTAACAACGGTCCACAGATAAAAATAACTCTGAATGGAAAGCAGAACAGCAGTGATGGGGAAAGATAAAACTAGGAAAACCCCAAAGGAAAAAAAAAAGTTTCAGTTAAAATGATGAGGGCAGAAAATATTTGTAAATGTTTACCCAAAAGAGCACAGAGGTGTCCTGGTGCACCTCCCTAACCAGCATTCTTTAATACCTTCGTACTCAGGCTATTTCACAACTACGTATATATACTACATATAACTTGGATGACTTGGGGGGATGGGGCGTAGTGGAGGTCAAGATGCCTCTTTTGGCTACAGTGCATTTATTAACTTACTTAAACATCCTGACTGCCTTTCAGCTACATTGGACCCCAAGATGGCTTACGGAAGCATCAGACAATAGCACAGGACACAGCAGCGGTGGAATAAGCAATTGAATATCTGGCTGCTCTTTAATTGATATTAGAGATTTTTTTTCCACTGACCTTTTTAGTCCAACAAGCATTTTTCTTCCACTGATCCCATGAGGTGTGTTTTCCTCTCCTGGTCTCGCTTGTTTTTAATTGCTTTTCGCTTTCACAGTTGTCATAGTTGGGTTGTGCTTGGATACATTGGAGGTTTATTCTGCTTTTTTTTGGTTGACTTGATTGTACATTTGATATGCTGTGAGCCAACTGGAGGGCCCTGCGGTGGGGGCAGGGGGGTTAGAGGGGAAGAGGAGGAAGGGAGGGCCAAAATCTTCAGATGGACAAATGAATAAATATTTACCCCAATCTAGCTAAAGTTAGAGAGAATGGGGACTGCATTCCAATGGTGCTTTGTTCCAAGTGTTCATGTGCAGAACTAAATTACATATCCCATTGAAAGCATGGGACATCCATGACCACTGCTGAATGCAGCTGTGACAAGACCATTGCATCTTGGACAACTGCGTCTCGGTGAAATGCATCCTGTTTTGGGACATTTGTGTCCATTCTTTTTGTGTCCCGGGACATTTCTGTCCAAATATATGTCTATTTATATTGGATGTACTTTTTGATTTTTCAAATTCAAAGCTAAGGTTAGGGTAAGAGGTTTAGGATATATAAAGTGGGGTTTGTTTGCCCAGTCATAGTTTGTTGCCTGGTTATAGTGGGATGAAAAATGACCAGGACTCAAAGAAACCAGATATGAATGTCCAGCTACACCAAACACTGGGGTCCCAATTGACCAGTGGCAGCAACTGTTACCCTGCACATGCCTGATCTTGTCTGATCTCGGAAGCTAAGCAGGGTCAGGCCTGGTTAGTGCTTGGATGGGAGACCGCCTGGGAATACCGGGTGCTGTAGGCCTGTACCATAGTCTTTCGAGACTGAAGGTTGCCAACCAACCAACCAATTGACCAGGACACAAAGACCCTAGTACCTCTCAGCAGCTGGAACCCACAGTCCAGATCAGGGTCTTGGCACCAAAAGCATGGCTCAACCCTTTCCTGCACATCAGTTTCTAGCTTCAGTGCTTCCCTCCCCTCCGTCCCAGTTGATATTTTCCCAATAGGATCAAACATAGAGGAACCATATGCTCCATCATGCCCAATTTGGCCCTATCATTTGCTAGACTGGGGCCTTTCAGGCTTTGGGTTTAGTGTTGTTTTTCTGAATTTCAGTTCTGAGCCATCAGTGGAAAGTCCTGCTGGTTAGACTGCAAGGAAGAGATGTAAATGTGAGAAAAACAAATTGACTGAGAGGGTTCAGTGTTTGTATGCGGAGGGGGGGGCAGCTTGTGCTTTTTTTCTCCTCATCAAAGACACCTTCTCCGAGCTCATTGGTATGTGGGCAGTGAACCTTCCTGAGATGGTCTCATATGTTCGCCTATTAGGCTTTCCTCGGCGTGCTTATATTTTCGCAAAGCTGTGAATCAACGGACGTGCGCAGGATTTATGCCTCGGATGGCATTTCATTGGTTTCAAAGTCAGTTTGATGACGAGCCCATGCATTTAAATTACAAACCAGTTGGGCCAAATTCCATAAAAAGACAGGTGAAGATCATAAATTTTCTGCTCCGGGGGCAGTTATTGCTGCCTATAAAGTTAAAGTCAGGGAAGCATCACCGTCTCCGCTTGCAGACTCTCTCCTCGGCCCAGCGAGGTTCGCAGTTGCTGGAGGAATGATTTTGACTGGCGGCTGTCATTGCGCAGGCTTTGCATCACACCCCCTTGGAGTTGGATGTGCTTCCAGACATTTCAATCAGAAGCTTTTGTCTGAGTCATTTGCACCATCCAGCCCTTGGATATTAGCAAAGGAGAAAGCATTTTGGGCAAAAAAAAAGTCTGAGTAGGAGCAAAAGGTGCATGCAGCAGGGAGAATATTGAAAGGGCAGCCAAAATCCTGCCATATCTTCCTTTTCAGGTGTTGAAACTTTATCACTGAGCCTGTTGCTAAAACTCATAGACTCAGTTCACCTCTCATGTATATAATACAGGTGTTCAACTGAGGAGTGGGGGGGTGTAGTCCAAGGTAAACACCACTGAAATTAGAACTTCCAATTCCAGCACAACCTGAATCCAGGAATCATGGCCAGAATCAGTGGTATCAATAGGCGGGTGTGGGGGTGAGGGCTGCACCGGGTGACACTGGCGCATGGGGGGGTGACACCACCCCTGGCCAAACTTTTTAACATCTTTTGAATACTACCATCATGTTACATATCATTCGATGTGTAATTCCATGCAGAATGCAATGGAACAAGCCACATTGAAATATCTCTATCCTATCAAAAGTTATAGCAAATTTTAAAACAAACAAACAAACAAACAGTGGAGTGGGGCAATGATGCATCACCATGCGCACCACCTGGACATTGCCCTGCCCACTCCATAGGAGGAGGTACATCATGGGGTTGACATGCTGGCCTCCTCTACCAGGTGACACAAATCATAGTGACACCACTGGCTGCAATCCATCTCACTTCCATGCTCTGTTCGATCCTATTTCTATTCATATCCTATGCAAAACATGTAGAAGAATAACATGGAAGATTCTTCCTGTATATGGCAGGTGAGGATTCAGTTGGAATTTTTTTTTTCCTTTATAGAAATGTTTCTAGTAACCAGTGATGAACAAGGTTGGTGGCCCTGGGCCCCAGGTGGCAGGCTGCAGGGGGTGTCTGAGGGGGGCAGTAATATGGGCGGATTCATCCTCCCTCCACAGTGCTCCAGGTGTCAGGGATGTAGCTAGAGGGGGTACAAAGCATTAAGTTTCGCAGGGAGCCTCACTGCAACGTGCAAGCGGCCCCTCCCCTTCAGAGCCATTCTGGGTGGGGGGGGGAGCAAAACAAAGGTGAATGCCAAAGAAGACCCAGAGAAGAGGCGAATGCCTCCAGTTTGCTCCTCCCATCCAGAATAGCTCCAAAGGGGAGGGGAAGAAGCCGCTTGCATGCTGCGGTGAAGCTCCCTGCAAAACCTAGTGCTTTGCACCCCCTCTAGCTATGCCACCGTCAGAGGTTTCCCAGGCTCAACACGGGGAGGGCGTGCAGCTATTGTTGCTGAAAGCAGCCAGCACTGGGAAGATTCTGCATCGCTTAAACAGAAACATTGCAACAAAATGCAATATTAGGCCAACTTGTCAGGGATCAGTTTTATTTTTTAAACAGGCATTTGGATCTAGTACTGGAGTCCTGTCACTTCTGAATCTCAACCTGAAAATTCTCCTGGCTTGATTGTGATGAGTCTACATACCCCTCAAATTTACATGAAGGAGTCTTACATATCCTGGTGATATTTACATCCCCACCATGCTCTAACCTTTTCTCACGGAGCCATCTGCATTCTCTTGACGTTTTAACCTTTTTTGGTGCCAAACCATCTGTAGCCTCGCAATATTCCCTTTCATGCTGTACCATCTGAATTCTTGTAAGCAAAACACATATGCCTGAGAACAAACTCTCGGTTTGCAATATCTTAACTCTTTCGGACCAGCCAAGCTTCATCCTCATGGCCAAACAATCAAATTGTGTTGATTCCAATTGTGTTGATTCTTTTCAGTGATGAGCACTGGTCAGCCAAACATCACTTAGGGCCCAATCTTACCTGGCACTTGGGCTGGCGCAAGTCCCTTGCGCTGGCCCTGGAGTGTTGCGAAAATGCCATAAAGCACTTTTGCACCATTTGTTGAGGAGATAGACCTCTCCACTAGCCTCTAAATGCTGGCCTCCCTGCGCTGCTATGTGCCCCAGGGAGAGAGTGAGTTGCGTTGGGCGAGCTCAGCCAATGCAGGTGTCTGGGAGGAGGGCAAAGGGAGGGCGGGAATGAGGTGAGAGGGAGGTATTTTGGGGCAGGGGGAGGGCATTTTGGGGCAGTGTGTAGGACCACGGGTGGACAGGCAGGGAGTGGGCTGCAGGGCCAGGACCCAGCAGTTATGTCGGATCCTGACCCCATTCCCAGGCGGTCCAGGGCAGTCCAAGGGCTGCTCGGATTTGCGCCACCTCATCCGGTAGCACAGATCCGAGTAGACCTATTGGAACTGCTGCAGCACAACACATGGTAAAATGAAACATTTCCCCTTGCCCCAGGCTGGAGTGCAGTCAGGCCTAAACCTGCAAGTCAGGGATTCCTTTCTTTTAGTCTCAGCTCCACTCAATAGGTGACCTTAGACAAGCTACTCTCCCTCAGCCTCGGTCTTCCGCTCTGTAATATGGGGATAATAATACTTACTTTCTTACAGAATTGTTGAAAGGATATCAAGATAATTCATTTGAGGCACATTCAGAAGGCATCATACAAATGCTGCATATTATTAATAATACAAGGCAAATATCATGATCCCAAATTTTCTTATCTGGTTCAGAATAGAATACAGAATAAAATACAGAAAGGAGTTAAAGTCCTTCCTCCATCTGTGCCTTCCACTTTCCCCACTTCTGCCCTTGATGCCCTACAACACGTACCTTTATTGCTGGGCTGCTTTGCAATATTGTAACTGGGTTTGCATCAAAGCATCACCCCCATGAGAGACCTTCTTCCATGCAGTGGGCGAGGCGGTGCAAATGGTGATGTGCTAGTGCCCCGTCCCCACTGGTTTTTTTGGCCATAACTTTTGATAGAATAGAGATATTTCATTGCATTCTGCATGCAATCACACACCGATTGATATGTAACATGATGGGATTATTCAAAAATACCAAGATTTTAAAAATTTTGGTGGGTAGTTGTGTCACCCCCTTGCGCATATCACCTGGTGCGGCCCGCACCTCCCCCACGACATTCTGCTTTGGCCACACATTAGATGCAAGGAACCCTAGGAAATCATGACCAGGGTTGAGGTAAGTCCTAAGGCTCAATCTGCTGGTACAAAACACACACTGGTTGGTTGACAACCTTCAGTCTCGAAAGACTATGGTATAAGCCTACAGCACCTGGTATTCCCAGGTGGTCTCCCATCCAAGTACTAACCAGGCCTGACCCTGCTTAGCTTCCGAGATCATGGTATAAGCCTACAGCGCCCGGTATTCCCAGGCGGTCTCCCATCCAAGTACTAACCAGGCCTGACCCTGCTTAGCTTCCGAGATCATGGTATAAGCCTACAGCACCCGGTATTCCCAGGCGGTCTCCCATCCAAGTACTAACCAGGCCTGACCCTGCTTAGCCTCTGAGATCAGACAAGATCAGGAGATAGTGTTCAGTATAGGGAGATGGTTGGTAACCTTCAGTCTTGAAAGACTATGGTATAAGCCTACAGCACCCGGTATTCCCAAGCGGTCTCCCATCCAAGTACTAACCAGGTCTGACGCTGCTTAACTTCTGAGATCAGACAAGATCAGGCATGTGCAGGGTAACAGTTGCTGCCAAAACACACACTAGTGCCCCATTTTGGACAATACAGTTTGGGGCTGGGATCATCTGAAGCCTTCCGTTCATGGGATCCTAAAGCTTCATTTTTTCCAAGGACTTTAGAGCCCTGTGGCATGTGTCTGAAGCAGGGGCATGTGAAATTTTATTTCCCAAGTGCTTTATTGTGGTTTTCGTCTATAGTTTTATTGATCTACTTCATTGTTTTGTGGTTTGTAGTCCACCTTTGCTCTATAATCTAAAAAAAAAAAAAAATCAGGCCTGAAATAAAACCATTATTAATGATAACGATTATGATAATAACCCATTGAATTGTATAAAGAAAATGTGCCTGCTCCTACGTGTCTCTTGCTTGCCAGGTAGTGATATCTTAAGACAGGGAAATGATATTAATGAAGGCCGCGGCACGAAGGCTGCTAGTGAGGCTGCATCAAATCCATATTGTATCACAGGGTGATTTATCAAGGTGACTAGCAGGAGAGGGGGGTAAAAAGGAGTTTTAAAATGCTCAGTCCCTTCCATTGTTAGGAAAAATAATGCGAAGAAGAGACAAAAGAGCCCAGTGAATATTGTATTAGTCATGAACTGTGTGCAACTCAGAAGGAATTTCAGATGCTTTTGATCCCACTTTTAATGATCTCCTCACTATTGACCCTTGGACTAATGAACAAGCCTTAACAGCAAGGAAATGTCCTCTTCAAATGATTTTGCTCACCTTTCCTCTTCCAGAAGGCACTAATAGACAGTTTTCCAATACCTGTACGGTGACATTGGGTATCTCTGTACACTTTTTTTTTAATCCAGCCGTTGAACTCAAGAGATTTTGCCCTTGGCACTGTTGCAGTAATGGCAGTGGCACAGCTATTGTTGGCGACCTTCAGTCTCGAAAGACTCTGGTATCGCGCTCTGAAAGGTGGTTCTGGCACAGCTTCTAGTGTGGCTGAAAAGGCCGATTCGGGAGTGACAATCCCTTCCACACTGGGAGCAAGTGCAGTCTGTCCCTGGTCTGTCTCCCTGGCTATGGGCCTTCCTTCTTTGCCTCTTTGCCTCAGTCTGTTGGCCAAGTGTCTCTTCAAACTGGGAAAGGCCATGCTGCACAGCCTGCCTCCAAGTGGGCCGCTCAGAGGCCAGGGTTTCCCACTTGTTGAGGTCCACTCCTAAGGCCTTCAGATCCCTCTTGCAGATGTCCTTGTATCGCAGCTGTGGTCTACCTGTAGGGTGCTTTCCTTGCACGAGTTCTCCATAGAGGAGATCCTTTGGGATTCGGGGGTGCAAAGCACTAGGTTTGCAGCCAAATAAAAATCACCTCTTTACTCTGCCATTTTTAAAAGATCTCCCTCGCCAACACTTTACCTTGACTTCCCTTGCCTTGCATGTCTAAGCTAAATGGCATTGTGAGTAATTTTGAGTGTAGAATTGTGAGTGTAGGGTCTTATTTTAATAGGGGGGTACATGTAAGTAGCATTAGCAACAGTTAAGGGGAAAAGCCCCATGGGATGGGGTGTGGGACATGGTGTTGCTTAAACAAAAAAGCACAGCAAAGAGGAAGGGTTGAGCTGTCACTGCCTACTGGCGCCTTGTGTCATTTCAAAGAGTGAGTAGCGCCCCCTTCTGGCACAAAGAATAAGACACCTGGGTCCTGCTGTCCCAAGTTCCTTAGTTCGAGAATCACCAAGTGAACCACCTGGGTGTGGGGGAGAGTTGCACAGTTCTTTGGATCCTAGCCCAGATACAGAACCCATGATTGCAACGCATTGTTGGAAAAGAGAAATAAATAAAAAAAACATGCTTTGTTTCTCTGTCTTGAGCAGAAAGACTTTCAGAACAGTTTGTTCAATGATGCTTTGACAGAATGGTGAGTGGGGTTGTTAGGGAAAGCGGATAATCTTAGTAGAGATTAATTTAAATAGGAATAGGAAATAGTTTTATCTGAGTTCTCCTTTGATGTGAACCTGGGAAGGATTTAAAAACTCTGCCTTGCTCATTTTTTTTTTCTCCTCCACAGATATATCTTTCTCAAAATGACACAACCACTCCTATTTCCATAAGTGCTCAAATATTCTTCCTCCTTTTATGAAATCAGTATGCCACTGAAAGGGAAGAGAGAGAGAGAGAGAGAGAGAGAGAGAGAGAGAGAGAGAGAGAGAGAGAGAGAGAGAGAGAGATTACACTACTATTCTTCCTGGTAATATTCTATGCAGCGTAACTCAAGAAAGGTAATTGAAGGCACTTAAAATGCAAAGTGAATTCCTGCAAATTCTGATATAGTACACAATGCAAACTAATTTAAAATAATAAAAATGTTCCTTAGTGAAATATCCGGTGAGTGCATTAACAGTTACGTGAAATTCATCTGGGACTTTTTATAGCACGTTGGAAATGCAGCGAATTAGATCGAGGGGAAACAATTATGTTTTATTTGGAAAATAAATATATATATATTATCCTCATTTGATTAGTGAATCCCTTCATTCATGCAGATATTTTTTTTTTTTTCACGCAGATGTGTTCTTTTGCAAGGAATCTCTTGATCGTCTCTTTGGGGCAGGAAATGATCTATCATAAAGGCTGCAAGCTATTAGGCAAGCCAATTCTGAACTTTTATGCGGTTCCATAGCCCATGATAGAAAAAGGTTTTTTTAAGGGCTGGATTCCTTGAAATCGCTTTCTCCAAAAAGGAAAGTACTTAAAGGGAGCTGCTGAGACAATAAAAAAAAAACCAAGTGTGTGCAGGTTAAGAGAATTCAAGAAAGATTTCAACTGTTCCAACTTGCTCCCCTTCAATGGCTGTGATTGTCAGCTAGTAAAAAAAAATTGAGTCTGTGGAAGATAGAAAACAGTCACCCTTGTCTTCAAATAGTACCTGCAATTGTTAAGAAAATAAACAGCCTCAAAGATATCTTTCATACCTCCCCCCCCTTTCTACTTATTTTGGCGCTCTGCACTCAGGGAGTGGTGATTTATTTACTTCTTTAAAAGATTTCGATCTGGCTTTCACCCTTAAAATATTTGGTGCTCAAGCAGGCTGACAACACAGGCCAACACACATTTTGCTTCCTTAAACGTTACACCAATTCCTGGGTACATTTGGGGTGCCGATTCCAAAAATGGCATCCATTTTGCCCGATCACGTCTAGTTGTGGAGACATGGCATAGCCTCTTTAGTGAATGGTTCAAGCAGCTTCCTCATGAGGAAGCTGCTTGAACCATTCACTGATGAGGCTATACTATATCTCCAAAACCAGACGTGACAGGGCAAAACGGATGCCATTTTTGGAATCGGCACCCCAAATTCATATCAAACCACAATAAAGTATGGGAGAAGCTTTTCTGACCCTCAATTTTGTAGGCCTGTGTTTTTGCTGACCTTTGAGGCATGAGAACCTGTGAAACTTGGTTTGTCTGGTCAGTTGGCAGACTTCAAAAACTCCAGGTGTTGAAGTGGACTTTTATCTACATTTTATTAAAAGCCCAGTCAAAGTTCCAGCAGCAAACCCTCCAAAGGATCAACAATTGTCATATATGAGTGCTGTGTGTACTTCCCAAACAAGACTGTGATATCAATATGCCCAGTTCACAATATGGAAATATCCCAAGATGCCCAGTTAACCCACAAGGCTCTTCTCTGACCAAAAGCTATCCCTCTCAGAGAATAAGCTAGCTGTGGTATGGGCCTCTAACGGTGAACAGAAAGTCATAAATAAGGGCAATCAACAAATGAGGATGAAAGGGTTATGGTAAAAGGGATGAGTTAGAGTACCAGACCCCCTGTAATGGATATCTCTGCAAACAAATTGCCGATGCGTATTGAATTGCCCTCCTGATCAACATCCTGAGGATCAAGATGTTGATCTGATAACAATGCCAAATGTTGTTTGTGTGCCTGTTGGTCTATTATCCTTCCCATGGATGTTTTTCTCTCTCTTTGTGTGCTCTTGTCCCCCCTCCCTCATCTAAAAGACCCTATAAAACCTGCATCATTGTAATCCTTCGGGGTCCTCCACGTGTGTGTGGGGGGGGGGCCGTTTGCAAACGAGTAAACATTAGAAGTCCTTTGAATTCGCCTGTCATCTGTTGGTTGCCTCTCCAAAAATCCAAAGAACCGTGTGTGTGTTCATTCGGGATCAACTGCCTTGCCCTGTGGCCAAAAGATCAGAAAAGTACATGCATTACATCTACAATCACCAGACACAAAAAGTATAGGAAATATAAAATACAAACAGCACACACAAAAATCCAAACATAAAACATATTTTAGAGGGGAAAGCAAAATGTAAATGTTTTGAGGCTTCACTAGAAAGCTATATATTGGCAACCTTCAGTCTTGAAAGACTATGGTATCGCGCTCTGAAAGGTGGTTCTGGCACAGCATCTAGTGTGGCTGAAAAGGCCAATTCAGGAGTGACAATCCCTTCCACACTGGAGCAAGTGCAGTCTGTCCCTGGTCTGTCTCCCTGGCTATGGGCCTTCCTTCTTTGCCTCTTTGCCTCAGACTGTTGGCCAAGTGTCTCTTCAAACTGGGAAAGGCCATGCTGCACAGCCTGCCTCCAAGCAGGCCGCTCAGAGGCCAGGGTTTCCCACTTGTTGAGGTCCATTCCTAAGGCCTTCAGATCCCTCTTGCAGATGTCCTTGTATCGCAGCTGTGGTCTACCTGTAGGGCGCGTTCCTTGCACGAGTTCTCCATAGTGGAGATCCTTTGGGATCCGGCCATCATCTATTCTCACGACATGACCGAGCCAATGCAGGCGTCTCTGTTTCAGCAGTGCATACATGCTAGGGATTCCAGCACGTTCCAGGACTGTGTTGTTAGGAACTTTGTCCTGCCAGGTGATACCGAGAATGCGTCGGAGGCAGCGCATGTGGAAAGCGTTCAGTTTCCTCTCCTGTTGTGAGCGGAGAGTCCATGACTCACTGCAGTACAGAAGTGTACTCAGGACGCAAGCTCTGTAGACCTGGATCTTGGTATGTTCCGTCAGCTTCTTGTTGGACCAGACTCTCTTTGTGAGTCTGGAAAACGTGGTAGCTGCTTTACCGACACATTTGTTTAGAAAGCTAGAAAGCTAACACTAGAAAGCTAACAGAGAGGGCATCATTCTTAATTCTTCTGGAAACATGTTCCATAATGGTAGTGCCACCATGGAGAAGGCCCTGCTCCTGGTCACTGCCAGTCTGCTTTCCACCAGGGGTAGCACACTCAGCAGTCCCCCCTCAGCTGACTTCAACAGATGGATAGGTCCATATGGTAGAAGATGTTTGCTCTGATACCCTGGCTCCAAGTTAGCGATGCTGCAACCTCTTGCAACCTCTTGCTATCCAGAGCACTGACTCATGACATGGAAGTAATTGTTGGTGATGTGATGACGCTCTCATGTGACCACCAGTGTCACCGCTAATTACTTCCAGGTTGCGAACCTGGACTAGTTGGTGATGATGTGATACAGCAGAGTCTGTCTAAGACACTCCGTCACCCAAGTGATGCATCTACCCTAGAGGAGACAGCTAATCTGCTGAGACCCCCTTGGGGCAAAACCACTCTGGACCCAACCCTTGAATCAGTTGCCAGTGACCCCAGTGTTTCACCACCAACCCCTGGAAAGGCAGCCAAGGAACCTGAATTGTTCAACCTTCCTCAGGCCAGACAGCCTTAAAGGTAAATATCACAATTCAAGCCTGAATGATCCCCAGGCTGCTTCTCTGAGCCAGACAGCGGTCAGTTCTGGTTTTCCTTCAGGCTCATGTTTGCCTAAGGGAGACACCAGATCCTTACTCCTACTCCCTTTCCCAAACTCTACCTACCATGGTCTCCTCCTTCATCATGCTCCGAAGAACCCAAAAGTGATGTCATGACATTCTGCAACGTCACGGCGTCACCAGCCATGGAATTTGGCGAACGCACTGTTTGGGATGGGGAGCAACATTCTGCCTGCTGCATCTCTGTCTCCATCTCCAGCAACTGATATTGAGGACCGTGATTTGAAGAACCCGCACTCTATTTCTGGATTGGGCTATTGCTGCCGGTGGACCCATGTTTGACAGCATTTACAGCAAATGCTGTGAAACAGGAAGCATCCTCGATGAAACTGAATAGGAAGCAGCATTTCCAGAAAAGGTTACAGAGAAGAATTCCTCTCCAGTTGAATTTAGGCTTGCTTTCTCGGAGACTTCTAATTAATTCCACATTGTGGCCACATTGGGGCAGTTGATCACAGGCCCTATCAATACAAATGGCCTAAATCTAGATGAAGTGTCTTGATCTACAGAATTATCTCTTCCCTTATTGGCAAGAAAGAATCCCTTGCCTGCACTCTGCTAGAAACACTGACATCTTCTAGCAGGTATTCCCAGAAACATAAATTGACTTTTTACAATGTCCCTTCTCTCTGTGCCATTAACATTCTCACACGCGCACAGAGAGAGAGAGAGAGAGAGAGAGAGAGAGAGAGAGAGAGATTGTAATGAAATCAGTGTGCTGTGGATCAGACGGGGGCAGCACACTAAGTAATGCAGGTGCCTCGAAGTGACGGGTAAGCAACCCTTCCTATTCCCTGTTGGAGCCATTCCAGGCAGTGATAGCACAGGTAATTCACAGGCTTTGGGTGGTGAGTAAGGTGGGGAGCCAATCAACCATGTGTATGGCTGACCATACCCAACCTGTCTGCTGTAGTTGCTGCTTCCCCCTCCATCGTCCAGTCAGCATTTTGTGGCTTACTAAGCAATAGGGTAGCAGCCGCCGCCGTAGTTTATCTTCCTTGGACTCAGCACCACTTTAACATTCTTATATAGCTCCCATCCAGCTGTTATGTATCAGGCTTTTTCAATGAGTTGCTAGCAATAAATAGACGTGCTATCCGAAGAGGACTGCCGTGTGCTCCTGGACTCAGATATTCAATAGAGATTCAGGAGATGTGAACCAGGAGCATTCTCGTCAACAGTTCTGAGCCTGTGAGCTCCCAAAGTGCTTTTACCAAACTTTCAAGATCAATAACACTTGATCTAGCTCAAGTAACCCTGGTGACATCCGTCCAGGTCAATGAACTTCTATCACATTGGATTAGTCTTGGGAAGACTGGGTTCTTTTGACCACAAACCCCTGGGGTCTCCAGAGACAGGCGATCAATTAAGCATCAGGACTCCCTTGCCTAGATCTGAAAGGTGCAAATGGAAGGTGTACTCTGTTTCTCAGGCATCTCTTTCAAGCCTTTATTTTTCCAAAAGCCTCTGACCTGTCTCATGCATGGTATGTTACAATTACATTTCCCTGTGACAGGAAAAGAAAGCCATTCACCTTGGAGGCACTGATTGTTTCCACCCCACAACATACAATGCAGTATCTGAACTTCCTTCTCCTGAACTCATCATTCTAAGTTTGAGTCATTCTACCAGCTCAACTGTTACCCTGCAAATGCCTGATCTTGTCTGATCTCGGAAGCTAAGCAGGGTCAGGCCTGGTTAGTACTTGGATGGGAGACCGCATGGGAATACCGGGTGCTATAGGCTTATACCATAGTCTTTCGAGACTGAAGGTTGCCAACCAATCAGGTGAAGAGGAAGGGGGGAATCATGGCCAATGCCCCCCTCGCTTTCTCTCACATTCAGATGCATTCTCTTTCACAAACCTTTCTTCTATAGCTTTAGCATGGCAAGACTGTTAGAGAACAGTGGCGTAGCTAAGGAGGGGCTGAGGGGTACACTGCCCTGGGTACCACACCTTGAGGGGATGTCATAGGGGCCTCCAAAAGGCCCTTCTAATTTCCAGCAAAATCTGGAAGTGCCTTTCAGAGGCCTCTAAGATGTCATATGGGGTGTTAAAAACTTTTGGCGGCAGTGTTAAAAAATTTTGTTACCCTGAGTGCCAGGGAGGAACCCTGGAGTGCCTTAGTTACTCCACTGACAAAGACAAGGAGGCAAATTGCTCTTTAAGTTAAAGCATGGGTCACCAAACCCCAGCCTGGTGGCTGCATCTGACCCACGGGAGGATTTGATCCAGCCCACGGCATGTGGTGGGGGATGCTTGAATATTCTGGACCTCCTGCTGGAAAATTTGGAGACCCCTGGGTGAATCTGATCTGATCTGATCTGTTTAATCAAGAACAAAGTAAAAGCTTTATTAGAATCAAAAGAGGAATGAAAGGGGGGGGAAACAGATGACAAATGATCACATTCTTTTCTTGGGAGAAGAGGTAAATTTATAAAGAAAATAAATCAGTTTCATAACTTCCCTGATTGATACAGCCACAGTCATTTACAATTCAGCCTTCTCCCCTGGCGCCAAAGATGAAAAGACAGTTTAGGAACAAATCTTGTCCTTGCTGGACTGCGGGGATATTCTTCCTCACTTGTCTGGTATCTAACAGCCTGACTCCAGCTCTTCAATTTATTTTGATCCACTTTTAGGGAGATGCCCCCACCCAAGCTCTGATAGGCTGGTCAAACTGAACCGATTTCTCCATATCCTGATTCCAGGTCAGGCGGGATGACTTGGACCAGTGACCTAGTGTGAACTAAACTCAGCAAGTGGGTCAGGGGTAGGAGGACTGGCCATAGCTGGCTGTTTGCCTGGTTGAAACCAAGCATTTGGACCCCTGAAATACATATTTGAGACAGACCCTACATGACGTATGTGACCCATCACTTTTGACAGAATATAGAAGGCGACAGGCTGATTTCTAAGTTAGCATTGGTCAATAGGGGGAGCAGAGCCATAACGAGGGCAGAGCCTGGGGGCACCTGCCGCAAGCACTACACCAAGGAGGCGGCACATGACTGCCCCTCAGTTTCCACTGTAGTTATGGAGGAAGCACTTTGGTTTGCCCCCCCCCAATTCTTCCTCCTGTTCCTCCACCTCAGAAGGAATGGAGTGCCCTTCCTCCATGGAGAACCCAATGGTATGTCACGTGACACTATGTCACTTAGTTAGTTGGCAACCTTCAGTCTCGAAAGACTCTGGTATTGCGCTCTGAAAGGTGGTTCTGGAACAGCGTCTAGTGTGGCTGAAAAAGCCGATTCAGGAGTGACAATCCCTTCCACACCGGGAGCAAGCGCAGTCTGTCCCTGGTCTCTCTCCCTGGCTATGGGCCTTCCTTCTTTGCCTATTTGCCTCAGACTGTTGGCCAAGTGTCTCTTCAAACTGGGAAAGGCCATGCTGCACAGCCTGCCTCCAAGCGGGCCGCTCAGAGGCCAGGGTTTCCCACCTGTTGAGGTCCACTCCTAAGGCCTTCAGATCCCTCTTGCAGATGTCCTTGTATCGCAGCTGTGGTCTACCTGTAGGGCGCTTTCCTTGCACGAGTTCTCCATAGAGGAGATCCTTTGAGATCCGGCCATCATCCATTCTGACGACATGACTGAGCCAACGCAGGCGTCTCTGTTTCAGCAGTGCATACATGCTAGGGATTCCAGCACGTTCCAGGACTGTATTGTTTGGAACTTTGTCCTGCCATGTGATGCTGAGGATGCATTGGAGGCAGCGCATGTGGAAAGCGTTCAGTTTCCTCTCCTGTTCTGAGCGAAGAGTCCATGACTCGCTGCAGTACAGAAGTGTACTCAGGATGCAAGCTCTGTAGACCTGGATCTTGGTATGTTCCGTCAGCTTCTTGTTGGACCAGACTCTCTTTGTGAGTCTGGAAAACGTGGTAGCTGCTTTACCGATGCATTTGTTACCCAGGCACCGATGCATTACCGATGCATTACCCAGGCACTGGAGCAGTGCATTTTGCCTGGGCGGACGACGATGACAGTATCATACAGGAGAAAGATGGCTGTTCATTAGACACCCTTCCCCCCTTTCTTAACCAGATATGTTCAGTGCAATGGAATTTCTTGTTTCATAAAAACCAGCCACTGTCGGCGTCTTCCCAATAGAAGTTACATCTAATACGAAGAAGGGATTAGCCGGCAGCTTAATTATTTTATCACATCAGCTTTTAGAAAATTGCTGGATGGCAGGGAGGTTTTGTTTATTTCTTCGACTGGAGGAATGGCTTGGAGGACTGAGCTCTAGTGTATTTCTAATTCATTTAATTTTCTGGCTGATAGGATTTCTTTAATTTGACCATCTGTTTATTAGTTGCTGAACGTGGCTGAAAAAATGCAGAAGATCTTGCTTTGCAGGCCTTTTACAGAAGCCGGTGAATCTTCAACAAAGGGCAAAATGTGCATACCAGTTGATGGACATGTTAGCATCCTTTGCGCACCTGCGTGGGCCTCCATGAAATCCAGGCGTGCAACCTGGGAACTAAGGTGTGGTGCCTGGAACATCGGGGTGAAGCCTGGTAGCATAGAGGTGGAGCCTACCTGTATCTTGTGCTTCAGAAAGCAGCTTGATGGACAGGGGGTGAGGCATCCAGACAGTGGCATAACTCGAGGGGGCGCAAAGCACTCAGTTTTGCAGGGAGCTTCACCACAGTGTCCAAGCAGCCCCTCCCCAATCCCTTTGGAGGCATTCTGGGTGGGGGAACAAAACAGAGGTGAATGCCTCCATTTTGCTCCCACCACCCGGAATGGCTCCAAAGGTGAAGGGCTGCTTGCATGCCACAGTGAGCCTGTGTTGGCACCCTTCAGTCTCGAAAGACTCTGGTATCGCGCTCTGAAAGGTGGTTCTGGAACAGCGAAGAGTGTGGCTGAAAAGGCCGATTCGGGAGTGACAATCCCTTCCACACCGGGAGCAAGTGCAGTCTGTCCCTGGTCTGCCTCCCTGGCTATGGGCCTTCCTTCTTTGCTCCCTGAAAATCTCCATGCTTTGCACCCCCTCTAGCTATGCCACTGCTTACAGGCACTCTCAAGGAGAGCATAATATAGCCTGCCCCCTTGATTTTGGGCCTTCATCTTGGGAATTTAGAAAGTATTGCTTCACACAATACAGAATTGATGGTTGATGTATGGAATTCACTGCCACGATATGTAGTGATAACCACCAGCTCAGATGCAGAATATTAGACCAGTGGTTCCCAAACATTTTAGAGGCCCTAGAAGCTGCTACATGTATGAATGCCTAAGGGGTGTGGCTGGCTATAATGGTGACTGGGCAGCAGTGCTGCCCCCCCCACCATAGCAGCTTGTTTAATCCTTAAGAACATAAGAACAGCCCCACTGGATCAGGCCATAGGCCCACCTAGTCCAGCTTCCTGTATCTCACAGCGGCCCACCAAATGCCCCAGGGAGCACACCAGATAACAAGAGACCTGCAAGGCTTCCTGGGAATTGTAGTTAAGAACATAAGAACAGCCCCACTGGATCAGGCCATAGGCCCATCTAGTCCAGCTTCCTGTATCTCACAGCGGCCCACCAAATGCCCCAGGGATCACACCAGATAACAAGAGACCTCATCCGGGTGCCCTCCCTTGCCTCTGGCATTCTGACATAGCCCATTTCTAAAATCAGGAGGTTGCACATACATATCATGGCTTGTAACCCGTAATGGATTTTTCCTCCAGAAACTTGTCCAATCCCCTTTTAAAAGCGTCCAGGCCAGATGCCGTCACCACATTCTGTGGCAAGGAGTTCCACAGACCGACCACACACTGAATAAAGAATTTTTTTTTGTCTGTCCTAACTCTCCCAACACAGTTTTAGTGGATGTCCCCTAGTTCTGGTGTTATGTGAGAGTGTAAAGAGCATCTCTCTATCCACTCTGTCCATCCCCTGCATAATTTTGGATGTCTCAACCCTTGATGCACATAGCCTGATTTACCCTCTCAGTTTTGCAACCCAACAAAAATAGAGTCGCGACTCACCGAGGAGTCCTGGATTTCCATGTGGTTTCTTTCCTGGTTTCCCAGTTCTGGTCACTGCAACAGGGTGGCCACTTTCCTCCTTTTGCAGCCAGGCTTGGGATTGTCCTTGGCGGACTTAGGGTGGAAGCATGTCATGACTGACACACGGATTCCATTTGCATCTACATCAGCATATTGGCTGAGAAGACAACCTGCTCTCCATTGTACCAGCTAAGGACTGAAGAAGAAGAAGGTGTGTCCTGGACCCACAGTTTGGGAACCACTGAATGAGGCAAATTCCTAGAGGAGCAATCTATTGTAGATATCAGCTATAGTACTTACCTGGAATCTCCAGATTTGGAAGGGGGGGCAGTCGACAAGAGAGGTGGGTTGTTGCCTTCTTGCCGTACTTCAGGGCATCCTAGCAGCATCAGACTAGCATTTGCTTCCACCCTTTTTGGGAGTCCCTTTTTTGGAGGACTTTTTGTCTTTGACTTTTTAGTAACTTTTTGGGAGTGATTCTCTTTTTTTTTTTTTAAATGAGGAAAGCGCATGGAAAAGCACACGACATGCAGATCAGCTCTTACGCATCCTTTCGAACAAGAGCGATGTCACCGACGTTTGACAAGGCAGCGCTCTGTAAAGAAGGGGAGACAGTTTCCTTGCACCGTGTCCCGTAGCTTCCTTTCAACTCCGCGGACCTGGTAGCACTGGGGCAGAACCCTGCAAGGATCCTGCTATACGTGTGGCTTTAGCTTGCTGCTCTGGGTGCAGTTAGATTCTCCAGGCAGAACTTACTACTGTAAAGAAACACTAATGTTTACAAACCCTTTCCCAGCGTGGATCAGATATGCTTCCTTTTCATATGGTTTCATGATCTTCTCCCCTTTCTTGGGCCCAGGTCTGCTGCTTCTATAAATCTTTATTTCTTTTATTATTATTATTTTTTTAAATTTTAACCAGAGTTAATGAGGCCATGTTGATTTATCCTCGTTGAGGAGCTGGCCTGTAATTTGTAATCATGGCTCCATCTGCCATATTTAATAGACCGGTTTTTTTGTTTAGCTAAGAAAAAAAATGCAATCGGAATCACAAGAGTGGAGGGGGAAAAAAAGAACTCGAGAGATAGGTGATCTGGTCCAAATAGCACACCGGTGGTTTTTATATTGTGTCCAGAAGAACTGTTTCGTCCCTTGGGAACGGATCCCAGGATTCTCAGTTAGAAGATCAGTAGATGGTGGACCAACTTCCCCGATGGAGTGGCATAGCTAGAGGGGGTGCAAAGCACAAAGTTTTGCAGAGCACCTCACCACAGTGTGCAAGTGGCCCCTTCCTTTTGGAGCTGTGGGAGCAAAACAGAGGTGTACACCTAGAGGGCCTCCCTGGATCACCTCCAGGAGGTTTACGCTTATGTTTTGCTGCCCCTACCCAGGATGGGAGGGGAAGGAGCTCCCAAGCCATGCTGAGGCTCCCTGCAAAACTCAGCATTTTGCACCCCGTCTAGCTATGCCACTACCCTGAGAGCAGTTTCCTCTTTCCAAGACTTTCCTGTAACGAGCAGCCAGGGGAGAGTCTAGGTGTGTCCAAGGGCATACTCTGAGCTCATGTAGAGTAATGGTGACATCTCACAAGCCTTTGCATTAACAGAAGGTGCACCCCAGAATATGCTCTCAGCAATATGCAGGGAGTCTACAGCAGAGAGGTGAATGTGCAAAGCGTCACCTGCAGACAGAACATCTGAGAAGCATGACCCTATGATAACGGAGACTTACAGCCCAATCTTATCTGGCCTTAAGTACTGGCGCTCAGCACAATCTGGGCTGAGTGCTGGCATTTCAACAGCATGCCATCTGCTGAAAAAGCACCGTAAAGTAGCGCCACGTAGCGCACTGTTTAGATGCTGGAGGGAAGGTTGGAGCCTTCCAAACTGCATCATTAGCTCTCCCACCACCCTCTGAGGCAGGTAAGAGAGCGGGAGAGGCGGAAGGGGTGGTGGGAGGGCAGAACAGGGCAGGGAGGAGGTGAAACTGGGCAGGGCAAAGAGGGGAGCCTGCAGGAAGCTTGGATCTAGCAGCAATGGTGTGTACCTGATCCTATCCCCTTTTCCCGCAGCCTCTAGCCTCTAGGAAAACCCACTGGCATTCTGCAGCTTCCCATTTTAAAACTCTCCCTACGACTTGCAGTGGCCATTTGAAAGGTTTCTGCTGCATTCCTGAGGGTCTCCACTGCATTCTGAAGCTCTCTGCTGGCATTCCAAATGTAGCAGAGTCCTTTAAAATGCCCCCTCCCCCCAATACATTCAGGAATACTTTGGACAGCTTTAAATGGTCGCAGATGGTGTGGAGACCACAGATAGACAAGACAGACCATGAATGGAGAGTGAGAAGTGCCAATCCTGCTCTTCTGGATAAGCAAATCCATGGGTAGCAAGGATTGACTGTACTGATGTGAGCATGCACACATAGACCCCTGGGCTAAATGGGCTTGGCAAGGCCATCCCAGCACACTAATTAAATGTTCAGTTGTACACTGTATGTCTGCACTTTGTTATAATGGTTCCAAAATGGATTCTGAAGGAAAGCTAGTCTCTGTTCTCAACTAAGCACTGCTGTCAGTGGCATACCTGAGGGAGGGCAAGGGGGACAAATGCCTTGGGTGTCAGACTGGGGTTGGCAGTGCCACTCCACCATCCACCCCCACAGCACTCAGGCAGGACCTTTTGCCCATAAGTGTTCTGAGGGCAAAACAGCCTTCCTAGGCCTCCGGAAGGGAGGCAGGGGGAGGCAGCCCACCGATGGGGGGGTAGCTTAGCAGGTGGGGGGAGGCAGCTTGCAGTCATGGTACTGGGCCCTACTGGGGCCAGGATTGCCATGGACTGCTGTTCATCCTTTCATTTTCTTACTCCTCTGTTTCCTCCCTCCCTCCCTCCCTCCCTCCCTCCCTCCCTCCGTCTCTCTCTCTCTCTCTCTCTCTCTCTCTCTCACACACACACACACACACACACACACACACACACACACACACACACACCACTTGTGCCATGCCCAGGTGCTGCTCCCTTCAGGATGAGCAAGACTTGTTGGCCTCTGTTAACTATTTTGCATTTCCAATGACCGTAACATAAATCAGGAAAGAAATTTTGTTGCACCAGAGGACATTCTTAAGGATTTGATGGAGAACATTTATGAACATGGCTCCTCAGTCAGTTCTTGGTGCATACTGGGTTTATGGCCACTATCCCATAATCCTCTGCTCAGAGGAGGAAGGAAACAAGGGCTGGTCACAAACAAGAGGAATAAGACTCCTGGAGACAAATGGATGTTGGAGTGTCAGGTGCATTTAAGGCGACATCAATTGAAGTGCTTATCTGATGCCATTGCAGGGTGGATTCGCCCTTATCTATTTTCAAGTGCCTTGGCATTGTTGAGAGATCTTATCAAAGCAGCTGCTAGTCAACTGCAAAATATTCCGAGGTTGGGGGAATGAGAGGGACAGAAGGGGGGCAATAAATCTTTGGGGCCATGAAAATAGGTTTCATGATATCAGCCACCTGCATCACATAAAACACCATAAAAGCAGAGGGCATTTTATTCAGCAGGAAACATATGAACTCTGTGGAAAACAAGTCATTTTGCTCCTAATAAAAGCGGGCAACAAAAGCGTCATGATTTTGCATTTTATAGTCCACATCACTGCAATTATTGGAGAGCAAACTGAACAGCAGACATGGGCATGTCAAGGAAGGCGCTGTGGAGATGAGTATGCAACCACTGAGCCCGGGTGACCGGAATTCCAATCTTGCCTGACCCTTTGAAAGGAAGTATTGCTTTGAAACTGACAAGGGTCTTTCCGTAGGATGGGGCCAAGCGTGTAACCGAACTTCCTCTGCTTTCTTATGATCTTGTTCCAAGAGGTCTCCAGCGCAGGGCTATCCAACCTAGAGGGCAGAATGGGGCAGGGAGGGGGTGGTAGGATGGCAGAGCGGGGCAGGGAGGAGGTGAAACTGGGCAGGATGCAGCCTGGGCAGAATGCAGTGCAGAAGCTCTTTTTTCCGGACTTCAAGCTGCTGAGCTGGGCAGAGGTCTCACTGCTGAAAGGGCAGCCTGTGTGATAATTGGGCTCTCCCATAGCTTGAAAAATGATCAAGATTTGCCACATGATTTCTGTTCTGTCATGAGTTCCTAAGTGTCTCTAACCAATAAGGGGCACATTTTTTTATTTATTTAGTTAATTAATTAAATTTGATTTTGTTGTGGGCAAATCTTCTTTGAGCCCAGTTAGCGGATAGATGTTTTAGCTATGCCGCTGACTGGGGGGAGGTAGCAGAGCAAGCGGATGGCAATATGTTGGGGAGCAGAGGTGGGTTTTCCTCCTATTTTCACTTTTTTTTTTTAAACCCCAGGCATCACGTCACTTCTGGTTGTGATATCACTTCTGGGGCATTATTCTGAGTTTGGCCCTGGATGATATGATCATTAGCTATGCCACTGCAGCTCACCACCAAAACTATTTTATTTTTCACATTTTTACACTGCTCTTCCTCCAAAGAGCTCAGGGCGGTGTACACAACTGCTCCCCTCCTTTTGTCTGGTCAGGAGGGCAGGAGGTCTGGGCAGGAGGTCTGGTCTAGAGGGTAGAGCCTCCGTCTGCCTGAAGATAACATCCACAAGGTCGCCAGTTCGAGGCCACCGGCACCATGCGACCTTGGAGCAGCTGACAAGCTGAAGCCGAGCTATTCCATCTGCTCTGAGCGTGGGAGGATGGAGGCCAGAATGTGAAGCCAGATCGGAATGAAACACCTTAAATGTAGTCATTCTTGAAAGAAAGAACCTTCTTTGAAATTGTAAAAATCCCTATTTAATAAGGGATTTAATAAAAAGCCTGCCTATGTAAACCGCCTTGAATAAAGTCTTGAATAAAGACCAAGAAAGGCGGTATATAAATACCTGTTGTTGTTGTTGTTATTATTATTATTATTATTATTATTATTATTATTATTATTATTATTATTATTATTATTATTATTGTCCTCATGACAACCCTGTAAGGTAGGTGAGGTTGAGAGAAAGTGACTGGCCAAGGTCACTCAGAAAGCCTCATGGCTGAAGGGGGATTCGAACCTGGATCTTCCAGGTCTACCTCCCAAACCACTACACCATTTAGTGAAATTTCTCTGTGAGCTTTTGGGGAGGGGGAATGGAAAAACACCAAGCAGCATTATTCCTTTTTTATACTCAAAGAATCAAAGTTGTCTGCAGAATTAGACGTATAAATTCATTTATGCTGTGAAGCAAGTTTGATTTACGAGTCAGCAGGCAGACAGAGAGGGACTTGCGGATAACTGGTTTGTACTCTATGGAAAAATGTCTCATTACGTGTGGTCATCTTCTCTGTCCCGGCCCCACAATTAACATCTCATTCTTCCTTTGTAATGGAGAATACGAACATTCAGTGCAAGACAAGTAACTGATTTCTGAGCACCAGGCGTCAGTCCTCCTCCCACCCCACATCCTTCTTTTGGAATGAATAGGAGAACCGGTCACGACTCTGCCTCCAAATGTATCTTTGTTTCTCAAATTGCGCATTGATGACAAAGTGGAGGAAGAGAACTCTGGAGATTGAACTCCACAGAGGCTTGTGAGGCCCAGAGGAGTTGTGACTGTAGGACACCAGTCTGTTTAAATATGAGTTCTCTCAAAAGGGGTGCCTGAGTCAGTCTCTAAGGGCCTGATCCTATCCATCTCTCCAGCATTGATGCAGCTATGCCAACGGGACATGCGTGGCATCCTACAGTGGTGAGGGACAGTCATGGAGGCCTCATCAAGGCCGCCTTGCAGCCGCAGCAACGTTGACAAGGTGGATAGGATTGGGCCCTAATACTAGGAGTGAATCTGACTGGGAGAAAAGCTCCTGGGGAGGATATAAATGGTGAATGGGGGGGGGAGTTTTAGTATTTCTCATGGGCATGTTCCCTTCGCTCTTGACATTTTGTTTAACTGGGCCAGATTCACATTTAAAGACATAGATCTTTGGGTGTCACGTCTCCAATGGCATTGCTAAGTGGGGACAGAGGAGGCAGACAACACAGGCCAACACACATTTTGCTTCCTTAAACGTTACACCAACTCCTGGGTATATTTGGAGCGCCGATTCCAAAAACGGCATCCGTTTTGCCCTGTCGCGTCTAGTTTTGGAGACACGGCCTAGCCTCTTTAATGAACGGCTCAAGCAGCTTCCTCATGAGGAAGCCTACACCACGGCTTCCTCATGAGGAAGCTGCTTGAACCATTCACTAAAGAGGCTATGCCGTGTCTCCAAAACTAGACGCGATAGGGCAAAACGGATGCCGTTTTTGGAATCGGCACCCCAAATTCATATCAAACCACCATAAAGTTTGGGAAAAACTTTTCTGACCCTCAGATTTGTAGACCTGTGTAATTGAATCCATGGATACTTGATCCACAGATGCAGGGGGACACCTCTATTCTCCCTCCCCAGCTTGCTTCCTTTATCCACCCAAGATTCTACCTTGCATGCAAGCTAGCCAGCCCCCCGCCCCTGCATCATAGCTTGCTTATCTGTTTTCACCACTACAGTGAGCACCACTCCTCTAAACAGAGGATGCGGGGTGGGAGGGGGGGAAGGCAGCTCATCTAAGAGAAGGAAAACTCTGATCCCAAACCTCCACTGCCTTGTGGCTACATCCAGTTATGGAAAAGGCTTCAGGAGTCAACCTCGAGGCAAAATCCGGAGCCGGAGTCCCTGAGGCAGTTCATGGCTGAACACAGTCACGCTCTGGCAACTCCTGCGACGCCGCTGGAACCAACCGGATTGGCCTCTGCCTTTCCATTGGACCATTTTAGCAACGCGGAGAGGGGAGATTTGCTGCATGGGTAACAGCCTATCCTCCATACCTTCCTTACCCAGGCTTTGCGCACTGGAGAGGACACTCCAACTTCGCCATACGGCGTCGGCACAACACGGGAAGCAGCAGTTTACCAGTTATAAGTCTTCACTCAATTGGCGTAGAGCGTGACGCCAGGGGCTGCTTCTGACGGTGGGAGAGATCATTGCATCTCATTGGGCAGCTACTGCCTGCCTTAAGCTGGGCAGTCCCCAGTCAGTAAGGTGTTGCCTCGCCACGGTCCGTTAACCTCACGGGGTTCGTGGGGTTTAGGGTGAAAACCGACAAGCGGATCGACAACTCTGCACCATGCAACAGGAAACAGACATCTGCAAGAGGGATCTGAAGGCCTTAGGAATGGACCTCAACAAGTGGGAAACTCTGGCCTCTGAGCAGCCCGCTTGGAGGCAGGCTGTGCAGCATGGCCTTTCCCAGTTTGAAGAGACACTTGGCCAACAAACTGAGGCAAAGAGGCAAAGAAGGAAGGTCCATAGCCAGGGAGACAGACCAGGGACAGACTGCACTTGCTCCCAGCGTGGAAGGGATTGTCTCTCCCGAATCGGCCTTTTCAGTCACACTAGACGCTGTGCCATAACCACCTTTCAGAGTGCGATACCATAGTCTTTTGAGACTGAAGGTTGCCAATACTCCTCTAAAGAGAATCTGGAAGTGATGTCACGTGATGTCACATGATGTTGTGATGTCACTGCCCCAGGCTCTAGGGCAGTACATTACCCCTCTGGTTCTGAGCTACCACCCTAATGTGTAGCTTGGCCCTAAAAATCACAGGGTGGCACATAAAGTGATATATTGGTAGGTAAATGCATTGTGTGTTGTGGTGGAGCCAATCTTTGAATCTTGTCACCCAGCTTCAAACCCAGCCCACAATTCACAACAACCCAGTGCCCAAACGTACATTTCCTCAGCTCATCGCATCAGCGGGGCGCACATCGTCCATGGCCACCCGAGCGCCCTCATCTTCATCCCTCATCTTAATTGTTATGAGCCTTCTTCGAAAGATGAAAAAAGGAATCATAAACATTTCAGGATCTCGTTTGCCTCATCAACTCTGTTTTGTTGTGTAGAACAATAAAAAAAAGCAACAATAAAAATGATTTCCCGGCTCTCTGGTTCGGTGCCACACTGCTGCCGAAGATGTGTCAGCGAAGATAAACACTGTGACACACTGATATCCAATCAATCTATTTTAGACTTCTGAGATGGCTATGAAATTATTCAGTGAAACGGCACTTTTTTATTATTACAACAATATTGTTGCAAGTTTGAAATGCTACTTCATTTGCCGTTCCCGGCAATCGTTTTTGAGCGGAGCTGGCGAACTTCTGATCGGTAAGAGCGAATGTCACCGCCGGCCTCCAGGAGGAAAGAACAAGGAAATCCTGGTTCAAGCTAAAGACATTACATTGCTTCACATCTGGCTGTACAGGCAGCCAGAGTGACTGGCATTTCTTCTCAGGTCCCCCATCCTCTCTAAAGCAGAAAGCATCAGTCGTGAAAGGTGCTTAGGCAGGCAGTGCGCTACTTAGCGCACTCCTGGGGATGCTGGCAGGAAGGCCAGTGCCGTTAGGTCAGGAGTCATCTGCCGATACAGGTAAGATGGTGGGGGTTTCAGGAAGCATGGCAGGCAGGTGGAACGGAGCAAGGGAGGGTGAAACAAGGTGGCGATGAAACGTTGGAAGAAGGAACAGGATGGCTACAGGGTGTGGGATTGTGTCCTAACCCTCTACCTGGACCTGATTCTACAGTATGGTCCGCATGAACCTGGTTGGCAGCCTTCAGTCTGGAAAGACTATGGTATAAGCCTACAGCACCCGATATTCCCAGGCAGTCTCCCATCCAAGTACTAACCAGGCCTGACCCTGCTTAGCTTCTGAGATCATGGTATAAGCCTACAGCACCCGGTATTCCCAGGCGGTCTCCCATCCAAATACTAACCAGGCCTGACCCTGCTTAGCTTCCAAGATCAGACAAGATCAGGCATGTGCAGGGTAACAGTTTAGCTAGTGCAGGTACAAGTAGACCCCCCTGTGCTGCACAGGCGTACCCCAAGTAAGGGAAAGATTGTTCCCTTCTCCAGAAGATACCTCCACAACTGCCCTCCACGCAAGATCCAGCAGTAACCATTTTGGTGACACTGCATTTGTGAGAGGAGCAATAGGCTACTAGTTTTCTTAAGTCATGTGCAAGGTACTTGTGTGTATTGTCCAGTCCACCTACTACTCTGTGTTCTTCATGCAGGCTCTAATTGGGGGAAATGGAGCTGCCCATCTACCTCCCCCACAGGGATATGAGCAAGACTCCAGAAGATGGCAGGTCAAAGCCTGCTGCACCTTTCATCGCCACCTACAAGGGGGTCTGGGCAGCTGGGCAGTGCCGGCTATATGGGGGAGCACTCTGAGCGCCTATGCATACCCCAGTCTCAGCCAGCCCATCTCATCCAGCTGGGCAAGCAAGCATGACAGAGCCTGGCTTTCCCCTTAGACATTGCCACACCGTGATGGATACCAAGATTTCCTTACGTACCTCGACCCGCACACCTTCCAAAAGTGATCAACTGCCCCCTACCTATTGAATACCATAGCCTGCTACTCCAGTCTGCGGTAGGCAAAAAAACAACAACACCCTCCTACCAGTCAATCTTAGATGGTGACAAAAAATTCCTACCTGGTTCCCAGTCGGGCGACCAGCTAGTCTCAGACTACAGAGGGTGGATGGGTTGGCTAGCGCCCAATTGAGCAGGTTCCTTGTGGCTCAGCTCCTCCCACCTTCCCAGCCAATTGGCTGGGAGCAGTCCCGTGCCTGGTCCCGTGCGGGCGGGCGGGGGGGGACAGACCAAATTCAGTGGAGCACTGTGACACCCCATCTGTGTTCCATTATGGGTATAGCCAGTGATGGGCCAGAGATAAAGGTGCTGCCAAGGTTTAATCACTGTCATTAGAGGCAGTGTTCGCCTTGCAGGGACACATGCAAACACCCAACTTGCTCCTTGTGAAGGTGCTTTGGCGCCTCTGATTAACGGGCCGTTCCAACAAGCTGTTCCCCTGAAGCAAATAAATAATAAGACCATAATGTCTATCGGAACAGGAACCAAATATGTCCTGCCTTTGCAATCTTTGGAGCGGACGACAGCCGCGTATGAAAAGGCCACTCCATTAAATCGGACATGTTTTGGAACTGTCCCTTGTAACTGGCTTCAGAGCCGCAGGCATTATAAATGAGACCATTTGTTTTTTGGCATTTAAAAGCGCTTCTGCCGAGCCTCAACAGAAGTCATATATCTTGTGACATCTCCAGAAAATGCCGGTTTATATTGTCCTTTAGGAACTTGCAGGGGTTTAAGTACTGTACTACCCACCCCGAAAAAATAAACCTTTTTTGTTTCTAAGCATGGAAGCTAAGCTTTGCTTTAGCCTTCCAGGGTGTGAAAGCTGTTGGGAGACAGAGAGGCATCGTCTTGAAAACCATCTCGTTCCTTAAATACTAGTAGTCTTAAATTGGGGGCTCAGGCAGTAGTGGTGTTGCTCAGCAGGGGCGGCTGGGGTGAACCACCCCAGGTGCTATGGCTTGTGGGGAGGGTGATGGGTGCACCACCTGAGCCCCCAGTAAGAAGAGCCCCATGCTATGTCTGGTGGTGGAAGGGCCCTCATGCCCATCCACAGCTCTGAATGGCCCCAAATGATGGCCTTGGAAGCCATTTGGCAGTGTGTGAAATGAAAACTGGGTCCACCACTGCATTGTGACGGTAAGGGGGGGTGCCACGCTGGGGAGGGGGTGTTGCATGACAAGGAAGGAGTGATGCCACCCTGAGGGTGGGGTGCTCCAGCAATGCCACTGGGGCAGCAGGGTTCTGGATCCTTATTTCTTGTGCCACTACAACAGCTCCCAAAGAAAGAGTCATCACCTTTCTCTCTACTGTAGTGCAGCACCCCCCACTTGATGGTCCGAATGGCTAGTGCAGCTCTTCGGCCCGGGGGGGGGGGGTTTGAAAAGCTAATAGGGGCCTACCTGACCCTACCTACCTTATGTTCTTACCTAACAGTTGTTCCAGGCTTGGTTTCTCAGGCTGAACACTGTTAGTGGACTGAGCTGGAACAACCGTTAGGTAAGGTCAGATACAACTGTGGGGCTTTTCCTGCCCCCGAAACGCCCCATAGGGCAGGTGGAGGTGCAGTGGGCATTGGGCAGCCACAGTGGTGCTGCCCCCACAGGGCCCACAGGCATGGCACCTGAGGCTTTTGCCCCCTGCTGTCCCAGAACTGCCACTGCCACTATACTCCCAACCACTTCCTTCTCCCAGATTCCTTGGGGAAACCCACCTAATCTCCTTATGTCCCTCTGCCTGTTTTTCCCCTTCTTGCTTGGCCCCTTCTCCTTTCAGAGGATCTGCTCTGCTCTCCCCCTGTTCACTTTTCCTCCTTCTAACTGCTTCCCCCAGGGCTCCATAGAGAAATAGCCATGGAATCCCCCTGTCTGGAATAGATCTTCCTGTGCACCTTTTCCCTTCAATCCCTTTTCTCCTTTCTCTGCTGAATTTCTCTGCTCCTTTCTCAGCTGGGCTACACAATCCCCCCCCCCTTCCCCATGCACATGTTTTAAAAAGCACTGCTGGTAACGGTGTTCTGACATTAAGATGGCTTCTGCAGTACCCATGCTCTATGGCTGGAATTAATTTTAAGAAATCATGTTCATTACACCAGAATTTGAATGCAGGACAGAGTACAGTAGAGGAGCTATAGATTAATGGAAGAGGGATATCTTCCACTTCCAGCATTGAGGAGCAAGTCATTAGCAGACTCTTTCCTTGTTCCTCTTGCACTGTAATGCCGGCTACCAAGCTACCCTCAGAGCTGCTTCAGGCATAAAAATCTAGTGGGGAACATGGCTGTATGATTAGCTCAGGCTTCTGCTTCCTCACCATCCAGATGGCCCCACCGGAGAGAAAGCTTATCAGCCAAGTCAAGGATCATGAACAAGGGAAAGAGACAGAACAGCTGACGGGGAGTGAAATTTTTAATTACCCCCATAAAAACATGCCCTTTCTGCGCATGGAAAAAGAGTGTGTAAAAAAGAGAGTTTGGCAAAAGTGCTCGGTTTCTATGCATGTGGGATTTTTCAAGGGGTCACGCAACTGCTGCCTGCATCATGAAATACAACCATCTAGGCCAGTGGTTCCCAAACTTCTATAGTCTGCAGGCTCTCCACACCACCCAGGATGCTGGCACTGCCAAGGGTGTATACAGGACTTTTTTGTAAATGGAACACACTGGAACGGCGTTCCAGCACCTTTTTTTCCCTCCTCTGTGCCCCCACCTTTTTTCCCCTGCCTGCACCACCCCGCTCCGCACTGCTGGCTAGGGAGGGATTCGAACCTCCAACCTTGTGCTCCACAGCCCAGCACTCTCTCCATTGGGCTATAGGAAAGCCTATACAGTAGTTAAAGTGTTCAGAACAAATATATAAGGTCTTCAGTCCAGCTGGTGGCCATCAGTGCCTCAAGTATTAGTTCCAAACACTTTGAACCTAAGAGCTCTGGTGGCTCAATGGCTAAACTGCAGGTCTGTGGAGCCAGAGGCTAGGGGTTCAAATCCCAGTGAGGAATAATTTTTCTTTTAAGGTGGAAAGGTGCTCCATGGCTGCAAAATATAAAGGTTGGTTGCTAGTTGCCAAAATGGGGGCCAGTTGAGGCTGCAAGACTCCGCAAAGTTCAGTCCCAGGCAGGCTCTTTTTTGACCTTTATTTTTTTTTTTTGAAGTCCCAGGTAGGACTTAACCCACAGCCTCCAGCAGGGGGCTCACTCCAGGAGCTTAACTGTGGGTTAAGTCCTAACTGGAACTTAAAAAAAAAAAAAAGGTCAAAAAAGAGCCTGCCTGGGACTGAACTTTGAGGAGTTTTGCAGCCTCAACTGGCCCCCCTTTTGGCAACTAGCAACCAACCTTTATATTTTGCAGCCATGGAGCACCTTCCCACCTAAAAAAAAAATTATTCCTCACTGGGATTTGAACCCCTAGCCTCTGGCTCCACAGACCTGCAGTTTAGCCATTGAGCCACCAGAGCTCTTAGGTTCAAAGTGTTTGGAACTAACACTTGAGGCACTGATGTCCACCAGCTGGGCTGAAGACCTTATATATTTGTTCTGAACACTTTAACTACTGTATAGGCTTTCCTATAGCCCAATGGAGCACCTCCCCACCTAAAAAAAATGGGGTGTTTCACTCCAGCTGTGGCAGGAGTGCTTTTGCTATCAGGGAACTCACACGGGATGGACGTGTGTGTGTGTGTGTGTGTGTGTGTGTGTGTGTGTGTGTGTGTGTGCGTGCGCGTGCGCGCACACGTGTATAAAGAATGGTTTAAAAATAAATAAATAAATAAATAAATAAATAAATAAATAAATAAATAAACAAACAAAAAGTTGTGAGTTCTTGCACCTATTTTTTTTTACAAAAAAAGCACTGGGTGTATATGAAAAACCCCCTTTGTCCCTGG